>NC_140639.1:4693560-4966060 GCF_057382275.1 Copadichromis virginalis
TAAATACTTTTTTGCCCCACTGTATATGTATATATATATATATATATATATATATATATATATATATGTGTGTATATATATATGTATATATATATATATATATCCATCCATAGGTCCATCATCCTATTCATGTAGCCCCTTCCGCCGGGGTATATATATATATATATACGTGTGTGTGTGTGTGTGTGTGTGTGTGTGTGTGTGTGTGTGTGTGTGTGTGTGTGTGTGATTCTTGGGCTCGCTGTCCCTTTAAACCAAGCGTTCATTTTAAAATTTAATTATTTGCATTGTGGGAGTTGTTTTTTGTCCACATGACAGAGGCAGCTCCCCGGGGTTTGACTTAGTAAAAAGATTGATGTCCCCACAACATGAGTCACACACACACACACACACACACACACACACACACACACACACACATAAAAATAAAAAAGAGAGCAAAAATAAATATGTTCCGTTTGTTCCCAACAGCAGTATTTTGTTTCCGCTTGTACACTTTCTGGCATTTTTTATCCTTGACAGTTAGTTGTGTGTTCCATTTTAACAGCTGCAGTCTGCTCTTCTTAGTTGGCTGAACTCCTCTCATATAAAAAACAAACTGTGTGCCATGCACTCTGCTGCACTGGTTTAAACAGCGAGCTGTCCACACAGACAAACGGGCTATTGTTACATCTGCAGCTTGTAAAGACAGCTTGGATGGCAAAGGCACCAAAACACTGGAGAAAAAGCAGTTTACTCAGAGTTTGCTCAGTTTAAACTGTAATCTATGTTTTTAAAAAGGTTCAGTTTATGCCGCTGCCCCGAACAATCTGAAGGTAAAGTGTAAAACAAGATATACTTCATTGTAAGAAGAAAAAAGCATAACATATAAATCAAAATGAGTAAATATTGCTTGATATATAATAATAATAATCGCATTTTTCCAACCGAGTTATTTAAATAAAAACAGCAAACTTGCCAAACTATAGCCTGCAGGCTTTTCTAATTCCATTTTAACATCTCAAAGAGAATCATCTTTCTATCAGAATCAGTAGCTTCTCTCTGAAGTCTTAGAGGAAGTTCTGGGCAAGAAGTCTCGCAACGGAGGCACAGTCCATTTCGGCGCATCAATCGGTTACACAGACTTTGAACTCGGTTGTGGGTATGTTCAGCTCTTTAGTGATTTCCAAAGCTTTCAGCTGAATATCAGCTCCAGTTAGAGGCATTTCTTCATTCCGCTTTTCAGACAGATACTCGCACGCGCTCCTGTCAGCCTCTTGAAAGCGGCCCGTTTTTGGATGTTGGAAAGATTTTGCATGAATCTTTAACATTTTTAAAGCTGTCGTTTGGGATTTGCCATCTTGCCAGTTGTTTGATGAGTCTGGCTCATTGATCGCTGTGATCCTGATTTGGCATCAACATTCCCACTGGTTGCCCTTAGCGCAAATTACTTTAAAAGCCACTGTTGTTTAATGAAAAGGAGGGGAGAAAAATCAATGTGGTGCGATGGCATGTCTGTCAATCCAGTAGCTGCCAAATGAATTCAACATGGCTGCGGTTAACGTGCAATAACGTTAAAGTTTTTCCAAAAAATGTGACACTTGTTCAAACATAATCTGATGGAGTCTGATGCTGATGCAGGAAAATGTGGTAAAAGTCTCATATGAGAATATTCGTGATCGTGAATCCCTGCTGACAGGATAAAGACGCGCAATGGATCATTTTTAGGCTTAGCAAAATCTTTAAAAGAAAATATGATCCAAGCTGGACTGAGTGTGTTCCAATCCAGGTCGGGAGGGGCCTGGAAAAAATCCTTTATTCATTTGCTTTCCTTTAATGGCAAATGGATAACGAATGCATTCAGCCTCCTCCATTAATGCGGGAATCCAGTCCATAGATAAACAATTTGAAAGAGAATAATCAAAACAACATGTAGTAGCCAATTTCTTTCCCAGGCTGAATATATTAGCATACTTGAATTACACTGATGGTAAACTCTGCATTCTAGTCCAAATATCAGCGTAGTAAAAATAAAAGAACAGATTTAATTTTATCCACAGGACAAATTGACAAGTTTTGGTTTTGTTTGTAGGATTTAGAAAAAAAATCTAACAGTTATCCGTTTCACTAATCTCTCTGTAAGTTAACTTGAAAGGATTTAAACGCAGCGTATCACCTGCTGTTAATACAACTCCCCGATAAAGCTGACATCAAATGTCTCAGATAACATCGCTGCTTATCTCTGGAAATTAAATGTCTTACAGAATGTCTTGAAAAATTGGACTGTTGTGTAACTGCCGAAAGGGTAAAAAAGCTGCTGCGGTGAAACCGAATAGTGGAAGTGAATTTTTTCAATGAAACCCGCGACACACGTGTGCAGCTCAGAGCAGCTGCGTGGCCGCCTTCACACCCACGGCTAAAAACCAAACTTGCACATGTGAAATGAAACCAGCTGAAAATGTAACTGCGCTCCTGACGCCCTTTTGAGTCTTTCTCCTCCCACTCCCGATTGGCTCGCCTGATGCAATAACTGCGTGACGGTCGGTGTAGAGTTAACGAGGTTGCCATGACAACGTGCAGGGCTGCATTGGGATGGATGCGTGTGTTTGCGTGCGTGCGTGCGTGTGTGTGTACTTTGTTTGAAGTGGCAGGCCTTTTCAGCAGCTTTGATCAGGGAAATGTTTGTAGTGGGGGCAAACCTGGAGAACAAACAGGACTTCAGAGAGATCAGCGATCTGTGCAACGCTCACACGTGCGTACGCACAAATACACAGACACGAGCTGAGAAGAAGAAGAAGAAGAAGTCAGCTTTGTGAATAAAATCAGAAACACACAGACAGCTCCTCTGCTGAAAATCTTTCCCGCTGACTCCTGTGACGGGATACGAGAAGTAGCCGTAACTTCAGGCTGACTTTCCTTTCCTGTTCTTTCCCTCTCCTTCACACACTCGTGGCTGAAGTTTTTCAAGAAACACGCCCAGAAGAAGTGATCTAGAGCACAATCTGTGCACGTGTGCTTTTGCCACCCCTGCAGGGCCAGTATAAATCAGTATCGAGGAGAAGCCAGGTGAGTGCTTTAGCAGCCAAGGTGTCATACATGGGCCCCGCGCTCTTCTATCACGCTATACTGATCAGTAGCATGTGTGCCCGTATGTCAGCTAACTGCATGTGTGTCTACGCATGAGAGGATAAGTCAAACAGGCGAGCCAGGAGCTGTGATTCAGACAAATACGCCGCGCCGCTCCCGACCCCTGCCCAGATGGACAGCACTGTAGCTATTCTCAGAGCCACAAGCACATTACTCAGTCCCCAAGGTAGGAGGATAAGTCATCCGCTAAGGTCGCAGGAGCCGTTATGTCTCTCACCGCAAGTAGTTCAGAGTTTGAAGAATGGAGCTACAAGGCCGAAACAGCAGCTCCACAATCAGAATGATAAAACGTGGCAACGCGGTGAAGAAATGCATAAAATAATCTCCCTCTGATGGGTCTGTCCGAGGCATCACACGCCAGACAAAGATGGATACGGTGCTATATTTTACTAACAGTACAGACTGTGTACTGTTTGAGAGAACATTTATTGAAAAAAACAACCTTATTGTCCCCCTGGAGATGAAAGGGTATTTCTTCTGATATGACTTTTACAAACATTTTTCAATCCTGAGGTTGTAACTTTTTTTTTTTATAAGATGAAACAATTAACTAGTTTTTACACATTTTTTGATTAGAATGGTTCAACCCTTACTGTATATTAACAGTAGATACAGATTTCTGCAATTTCTCTTATGTAGCATTTAAAAGTAAAAATTCACTACAAGTAACGTACATAGTAAAAAAGGATATAGTTAAACAGGTACTGGGACAGTAAGAGTCTACAGTAAGCTACAGCTTGTGGCTCTTTGAAGATGTGCTAAACTTTCCTTCTTGGTAAACCTTACAGGTAAGGCTGGATCAGGTGACCTTGAACCACACCTTAGTTATGCTGTTATAGACTCATGTGATGCCCTCATCACTTCTTCTCCACTCATCTCCTTTCACAATTTTATATACCACTACAGCATGTCATCAGATCTCTGTCTCCCTGTGCCCTCTTTTCTCTTTCTCTTGATCCCCCCAATCCATCGCCCCTCACCTGGATTCACCTAGATCAAAGCTTTTAATGGGAAATCATTCAAAACTTTTCGAGATATTTTTTGTGAACCTTTTGCTGGTGCTTGAGGAAAAAAATCAGGGGATCACCAAAACTGGTAAAGTTCATTGGCTGGCCACAGTGTTGTCAGAATAAAATGTCTTGGCACTCTAATGAAGAGCTGTTGAGCTATTTTGCTCTGATCTAAAGTGGTGGACTGACCGCTGTGTGACATTACCATCCCTCGAGCAATGCTGCTAGAAAGTTGAAAGAAAAATGTAAAGGGCATCGGTACAGTAAACCCTTCATCTCTGAAATAGGTGAGGATAAAATAAATCTACTTTGTGTGAAAATAAGTCAATTTTAATTTAAAACATACATAAATATTCATTAGCTCTAACATCGTCAACAACGACAAAGATGAGTAAAACATGTGGACCAATCTGCTTTTTCCCCATTATTCATGGAGGCTGAGTGAGGTCAAGAAACAAGCGAGTCAGGTGGCCCAATCGCACCCAGAGAAGCGGATCTTAAAGGGAGCGGGCTGGAAAATGGTGATGCAATATTAATTGGTGATGGTGCATGCCAGGCTGTGCAGGGTTGTCTGGGGTTTGTCTCCCCGAGGAAAGGCTGTCAGGAGCCAAGAAAGACAGGCGGGATGAGTCCCTGACCTTGTCTGTCAGCTGGTGGAAGAGAAGAGTGCTGGGAAAGGAGACCCCCCGTCCCACTGACACTCAGATCAACACTCTGCCAGTCTACGGCAAGCCTGCTGGGACACACCCCAAGGACCAGACAGACAGAATGACACAGTGAGCAAGACAGAGAGAATGAATGTAATCTCTCTGGTTGAATAAAACTTTATGACGCTGTCCAATTGTACGGCATGATACTTTGTACTTGGAAAGAGGTTACTGATTACTTTTTAACAGTTCACCCACCCCCGATGCAGACACATGGGAAACACAATGCACTAAACGAGAAGAAGAAAACAAACCGTTAAAGACAAGAAACAAGTCTGCATTTATTATTTTACACTAAAGCAACAAGCGGTTTTTGATAGCAGTGATGATGGAGGGAGCAAACAAGGCAACACAAGCATATGGGTACACACAAACACTGGACACATGTCAGCTCAAATTAACCCTCTTTGTATTTCTGTCACACTTCCTGTCACCAGCAGGATCTCGACTACAGTAGGAACAGAACAGGACGCCGGATTAAATCACTCTGTACCTGAAAAATGTAAATTTTTTTCCACTTTGCACTTTTAATTTTTGATTTTGATTTTGTAATCCCCTGTGAGAAAAAAAAAGATCTAGTGGGTTGATTTATCAGTGACACAGACTTCCTGTTTAGGTTATCCAACAGTGCGTCACGCTGACAGCGTCACTGAGCCGCCCTGTCTTCCTCCCGAGCATCTTCCAGAGAGCTTGTCTAAGTTTATCTGCTCTGTGGGCAGCGGCAAACTCACCGCCGCTGCTGAAAGGTTAACAAGTCAGTGAATGTAAAACAGAGAAACCTATCACAGAAGCCGAAGATCTTCCAAGTGCGCCACTTGAGTACCACGCAGCAGTGAGTGAGATGACATATAGACGCTTACATCCCATCGCTGCCACTTTGACCCACAATTAAATTTTGCGGCGGGTTTCGGTAACATCAGTTCTTCAATCCTGAAACAGAGGTTTGTTGATGTGTGTGCCAAAGACAGAGTGAAACATCACGCCGTAATGCTATTTCCTTGAGTCTGACAAATGAGGCCCTGACTGCACTCGGTACTTGGCAGTTTCCTATGAAAGAATGCATCAATCCAGTTGGCTTTCCTGCCCCGCCTGTCACAGCCACACATTTTCCCTCCACTTGTGGCATGTGCACGCTCGTGTACAGAGAAGAGACATAAAAACAGGAATTACATGTCACAGCTACGCCACCTCTCACAGTTCCTATCCTGTGTTCTTCACTAGTCTTTTCTAATCCATCCCCAACACCTCGCGCTGGATCCCCGCCTCTCCTTTTCCCTTCGCCTGTCTTCCCCTCCTACTTTCCCGCTTCACCCCCCCATCTGAGATCAACACCTAGCTGTGTGCAGGTGCAAGGCTGCTGGCAAACTGTCAGCTTGAGTCTCCTTTACTTAAACACACACACATATATGCACACACAGACACACACACGCAGCTTGGCTTCCACACAGGCGCTTCCCACTCTGTGAATTGGTCTCCACACAGAGAGCTAGATTACACTTTCACTGTCAACACATAAAGGAAGAATAACAGCAAGTGTGCTAAAGGTTGGAAAACACAGGCTGGAGATGCAGAAGGAAAATATCACAGAGAAAGAAAAAAAAGGAGAAAATTGATTATATCAGGGTGAAACTTCAAAAAGCACTGCAACTGCAAAAAAGAGCGTTTTAAAATCTTCATGCATTCATGTGCTTCAGCCACACTGATATTATCTTTAGTGCAGATACATACATATACATAAAGTCACAAAAACAGAGGGTAGTATTTACCTTCATCCCGTCACATTTTACTTCTTCATGATTGTTTTCCATTGATTTTTTAAAAATATATTAATGAAGTTGAATTAATGCTTAAAAAGACAGCAGAGACAGTACAAAAAATAGTTTTACAAACCAATTTTACAATGAATTGAATATATATTTAATTTTTATCATAGATCTTTATTTAGGAATTTCTGAGCAGATGCCACTTTTTGTGCATTTTGACTTCACGTGCGCCACTAGATTCATTAAACAGATGTAGTTACTTGTAACTTAAAGATGAAGTGAGACAAAAGACTGCAATGAGCTCATAAAATGCAACATGTTGCTATAAGTTCATTTATTGTATAACATAAATAAGTTACATAAGGAGCTTTGTGTACCGTCAACCAGCCTTAACATAAAAAACCTACTTAAGCATTCATGCCTCAATAATAATAGTAATAGTAGAAAAGCAGCCATTTGCTGTATAACGAGAGCCTTTACTTTTGATAGTTATTACCTTTGTACTCATAATTAGTCAGTTTTACTGGTGATGCTCTTTTATCATATCTGGGACTCTCCACCATTTGACCTTAGAACTGAAGAAGCTTCTCGGATGAGAGGTGAAACGTCTTCAAGTAACTTAAAGAAGTCCAGACGCTTTTCTTTGCAAGCTCCTTTGACTACGATGACCTGGATGACTGAGAACCTTCACAGACAGATTATTTCTATGACACCGCTTAAGCAAAGGATCTGAATACTTACCAATGAGAATTTTTTCTTGTATTTTTCAGAAAAACATTGTTTGAGGATTCATAAAGGCACCATTACAACTTTGTTTTGTGGCTGTTATAAATATACTGGATGAAATTACTGTTAAAGTCTGAGAAAATGAACTGATTATATAAAGTGTATAATTTTATTTGATCAAATCATTTTATAAACTTACGCTGCCAAATATTATTCTTACTCTTATCATTTATTCTTTATTTTTTGAGCCTGTGTCTTGATTGTTCTTGTTAGCTTCAATCAAACAATGAGAACGGACTCCATAGATAAGATTTAAATGATTACATCAACAGTAATGACTCAATATTAAACTTAAAGAACGAAGGTATTTTAATATAACTTTATTATACTGATTCGAAAAGCAATTAGGTTTGATAAATGATTTCCTGTGTAGCACTAACACACGCGTGCTGATCCGTGCACACTCTTGCGTAAACTGTGCGGTGACCTCCAGAGCTGTGAACATGGAGTCAGTGTCAGCCTGCGTGGCCTAGGGTCATCTGACAGCTCTAAACAAGACTCTCATTAACACTAGGCCATTAAAAGCACCTGCTGGCAGGGCGTTTGCGCGTGTCTGCGTGGTGTGTGTTTGTAATTCATAGCCACGAATTTGGGGTCCGGGTTGACGGTGAGCAGAGAAGACAAGTGTCAGTTTGTTCTTCAGCCACATATCCCATCAGACAGCAGCGCTGCGCAAAGCACCGATGTGAGATGTTAGAGACTGATGGACGAGTGGAGACATTTTACAGCAGCAGCGACGGTTGTTCAATCCATCTGCAGGAGTTATGTGGTGATGCTGCTAAAGCAGAGCCTGAACTTCTTCTACTTTTACCATAACAGACATAAATAAAAGCTTGTTTGCCATCGAAGGGCTTTTAGGGTGTGCAGGTGGTAAAGAGGGCACACTTAGATTCATTGTCTGGAAACAAGAGACCAACAATACTGTTGCTTCTAATGAAAATAACACATTTAATAATAATTAGACATAACAATCCACATTTAGTATGAAAGTTGAGGGATTATCTTTTTATTACATCAAGTTATTGTTTCAGAAATTGGTCGATAATATTGCTTAAATGGGGCTTTTGTACACTGTATTTCATCTTTATTAAAGTGATAGAACGTGCTTTCTTTTGACAGATTAGATAAGGTGAGGCACAGCCTGAAATACACCAAAACAGAATACCCACCTCAACCACAGCCTGTTTAACCTGCTACCATCTGGCAAGCACTACCACCAGACTTCCAAACAGTTTCTTTCCTCAGGCTGTGAGACTGCTGAACTCATCCTCCACACTTTGCTATGAGTAATAGCTTCATTCTATGACTAAATTACATATTCATCCATATATAATTATTTTTTAAAGTAGCATAAAGGGAGTATGCTACACAACCGTAGGCGTGATGAGAATAGAAATTAATCATAACTGTCACATGTGTTTATTTTCACTTTCATTTTTTTCACTTCCAATGTTCATCGATACTAACGCGTTTGGTTAAGCATGTATGCGTGTTTGCACGACGGAGTGCACAGAGTGCATTTGCTGCGAGTGTGCTTCCGTGTGCATGTGTACCAGGGTTCGCTAGAGATGCTATAATTTATCCCACCTAATTAATTATAGTCCAGCACTGAGAAGAGTTATACTTGTCGCTCAATCGGCTCCTCATTCAGTCAGACGACAGGAGGAAAGACCCAGATAAACTCCTGGAGCCTGAAAAGAGCACAGCTTTCTTTTCTTTTTCTTTTTTTGAAGTCTCCTTCTCTTCTCGGGGTGATTCGTCGTGCCTGTTTAGTCGGCTTCACATTACCATTTAAATAAAGAGGCTAGCTAAATGACCACTGGTAGAACATTAAAAGAGAAAATAAATTGTTTTTCTTTCTCACTTTATTCTTTTCTCTTTCTAGCTCAAGCTCCTCATCATTTTTAATTTGTTTGGTCTGGGGGGTATGCTTGATAAAATAATATGCAGAAGAATCCAAATGCAAAACGAAGCATTCATTTTTGATTACAAGGCAAATCTAATCTCTTTTAATGGAAAACAATGACTCACAAAGCTAAGCAGACTTGAAATGACTCAGGTATGTTAATTTCTTGAGGAGAATTGATTATTATAATCTGAATCAACAACAAATAAGAAAATGGCACGAATAACCACCGGGCATTAAGTTTGCTTCAAAAAAAGACCTTATGATGAAAAGGGATAATGTCAAATGATACACAAAGTGCAACAGAGGGGGGGAAAGACCTCTGGGGTCCATACTGTATGTGGACGTTATCTCGTAGCAGTTATCAGATCGTTTTTAGAGCCACTAGTTTAAAGGATATGTGTAATATCTGTACTGATTTAAGCACAACTTTTAAAACATTAACACAACCCTAAGCCTTTGAAGTATGAAATAATACGAACACGCTGTTATACTAACTTTACCGATCATTTTAACACACGGCTCCCTTTTTGTGCTTTTCCGCTGAATTTTGCGCATCTGTAGCTGCCGAGACAAGTGTAGTTTGATCTGTAGCTTGCATGAGAGAGCAGATTGTATTGGACACAGATTGATTGCCCTTGAAATCCAGCAAAATTGCTTAGCTTGTAACAAGTTTTATTTACTACATTAAATTATCATTAAAATGCTATTAGCGCACTTAGTTGATTTCCATTATGAACAACACATCTATGGTGAGAGAGGCACAAAGTGGTGGGTGGGTCGGTGGGTGGGTGCAGAGGGGTTATGGTTGGGACTCGTGTAAGGAGGGCAGTGGAGGAAAGCGGGAGGAGAGATGAGAGGAGGGAGGAGAAATGAAGAGAGGATACACGAGACGAGAGGTGAGACAGGAAGGATGGAGGCGACGAGAGAGCAGTGGGAGATGAATATTAAGCACCCGTAGTGATTAGGGTGGTGCTGCAGAGTGGCACTGTGACAGTGACATTGTCTGCCATTGGCAGCCTCTGCCATGGCGATTCACTGGAACCTGCTTCATTTGGGCCATAATTAGCTTAACTGTTCAGAGAGTGAAAAATTCATCATCGCTTTGAATCTTGTTAATTGGGAGAGCCATCTGCATTAATAGAGGCCATTTGGATGCTCCGTATTTAAGTATGCATGCGCCAGTGTGTGCGTGCATTCACAGGTATGTATGCATGTGCACGAATGTGTGTAGGGTAGACGAGCAGAGTTTTGCATCCACTTACTGGAGGGGCTGATGGACTTGAAACTTTTCCAGTTTTTATCATTGAAGCAGCAAAATAAGCTCCTTAAAAACGATAAGGACCTCCGAACATCGCTGGCAGCAAGGAATTTAACAGTCAAGACCTACCAGCGTATCTTATCGTACAGCTAACTGACAATGTATGAACACCCAGATGGGTGAAGGTATGGGTGGTGCTTCATCAATGTGTGCAAAGACCAAAGGCAGAATTGCTAAAGTACCAAGTTGATGTCACACCTGCAATAACTTTTGAAATGAACAAAGCAGCAGAGATGGCAATGAAGGCTCTTGCATATTTTACTTGACTATATATATATATATATAAATACTCTGCATGGTGTAAATAGGTGGTACACAGATAAAACTACCAAACTGCTCTAAATGAAAAACACAAGTAACTCCTTCACCTACAGTCACAACAACAGCACGAACGAGAATCGATTAGAAAAGCATAAGCTCAACTCTTTTGTTACTTAGTTAATTGTTTCCCATAATGAGAAAAACCTTCCCTGCCTTTGGGGAGAAAATATTGCAGGATAAGCGAAATAACTCGGTTTAGTGCAAAGGGAATTAAAGTCAATATATCGCATCAGTCGGTGATGGACAAAATTAATATAGGGCCTGATCAACAATACTGAAAATGTTAACTGCTGCATGTGTGCTCAAATTTCCATCGTGCTTGTGACGAGCTGCAACAAGGATCGGGATGTATTTCTTCTGTCTGCCGGCGCGGGAAAGATTTACAGCAGCAGCGGTGATGGTCAAGCCAAACCGCCATGACAGCGAACAACAAGAAGCTGGCGTGGAGAGACTCAAAATCCTATAATCAAGTCCTGAGCGTTGGGTTTAGACTTTTAGTTGGTGGCCAGTGTGCCGTTAAATCTAGTTCAGTCTGGGTGGATGTGCTTTGTGGACTGTGTTTCATATTCAGCAATAAAACATGCCACTATTCGTCCTTCCTCTAAACCCAGTGTGTACGTGTTTATGATCGTGGAAACAAACCTTGTTACTCTGAGGTAACATATGCACACGGCGCACCCACTCTGAACTTCCCCTTCCACGAGGCAAATGCGGTTATATTTCCCCATTCAAAACACTAACAATGTCATAAAGATAATGCATTACTGCCACCTATTATGCAGAGCTGCTGCGTGCGCCATGTCTGCATTAAATTCAAAAGGTGAACACGATGAATCAGACAATGTTCCAAGAAGCTCCATAAAAGCACCGAAATGACCATATTCATTAGACTGTGTGTGTGACATAAATACAATATGTCTCCCTCTATACTGCAGTGTGTGAGGAGTACATGGTGTTTATGCGACAGAGAGCCAGGCTGCAGAGCCCAGCCCAGTCTGGACGGACTCAGCCCAGCCCAGCTCGACCCAGCCAGCACTAATCCATCATCACCACTACTGAATCATCACGCTGCCAATAAAGAAAGGCAGCAATACATTATAGACATGTGGCAGGCTTTAGCGATAATGACATTGAGAAGTCCTCTTGGGCTGTAGGAAAAGCCTGGGCGTGTGACACACTTGCTTACAGAGGCAATAATGTATGGAAATGCTTCAGTGTGCAAGACAAGAGAGAGGGACAGGGAGAAATGAAGGAGGTGCAGTCTGTATATAAAGAAAGGAGGCACTCTTCCCATCAGTTTCTATTGTGGACTATACAAAAAGGAGGACATTCAGAGACAATGTTCGTTTTAGATTCATTTGCAAAAAAAAAAAAAAAAAAAAAGAGCTATCTTACAGTCAGTCTGATGTGTCAACACCCCATTTCTGTGTTATCTCGGTCTATACATCTCAGCTGTTAATGCAATAGGGTTTGTACAAGTGACACGTTAGAGACAGAGCTGCCAATCATCGGCATGTCATGTGGCACAGTGCAGCTTGAATCACCCTGTTATGTCGTTTATGATATTGAAAACATTGTGCGTTAACCCCACACGCACTAAACTTAGAATAAAAGTGCAAAACGTACAGGCGAGTGGATTGATCTGTGTGGTGACGGAAGTCCATTACACAGCCTGTGACGATGGAAAACTAATGTAAGGTAAGATGTGAAAAGGCACAAAGAACTTAAACGGTTACACACCTCTGTGAAGCTACACATCACACTTTCATCCTCCGCCTCGGTCTGGAAATCTCTCAGTCTTAGTTGTGTTAAACTCGTGGGTGACATGTTGCAAACGTAAATCTCTGGTATTGTATGACCAACTTAAATTTAAAAATGTCTCTTTTTCCATTTAAATTAAAAGTTGGTTAGGTTTCTGTGTGCTGAAGAATTTGCATTAGCCTAAGGGTCATTCAGGTTTTATGAGAATCACTCCGCACACACAGCCCCCAATTTGAAAATGGAGAAACTCTTTTGACATCAATTATGTGCTGCTGCAGCGTAAAAATAACACCTTTAAGACTCAAACTAAGTTTACACCTCAAGATATGGGAAATTTTTAACCTTGATTCAGTTTAGTTTACCTCCAACCTCTGAAAATGTGCCAGTGAACAACACGGTAGTCAAGAGGCAACTTCCAGAGGTGAAAAATGAATCCAATGTGGAAGTGACATCAACTGCAGGCGTCGCTAGAGGATGGCTGCAAATGAAAGTTAATTCCTACAGACTTCCATGTTAAAATTTCCAACTTCCCACCATTGAAACCCAAAAGGTTTGGGCTCAGTCAATAATTTTGACTGGGGTGACTTTACGACTGACATGTTTCTCTATTGGAGTTTCTTTTATCTGGAAACATAATACCAACACTGAAACTCCAACTGTGAAGCTCAAAATTGATGGGTGACATCAAAGTGGCTACATCAAGATTTCAGAGGTTTATGGATGTAGTTAAATTGGACATGCAGATGGTTGATGTGACAGAGGAGTATGCTAGGAAGAGATGGAGGCAGATGATCCATTGTAGCGACCCTTAAAAGGGTCAGTTGAAAGAAGAAAAAGAAGAAGGAGGGGGGTTTCACTGCAGTTTCTTTGCTGTAGGTTCTGAAAGATGCATGCAAAAAATCCCCCCAAAAACCTAAAACGAAGAACCCATCTGCTTCCAGCAGGATAAAGCACCATGTCACAAACTCAGCTCATCTCAAACTGGTTTCGAGAATATGACACTTGTACTCATATGGCCTCCTCAGTCACCAGATCTCAATCGAATAGAGCACCTTTGGCATGTAGTGGAGCGGGAGACTCGTATTAGGGATGTGCCGCCAACCAATCTGTAGACAGGCTGCGATCATGTCAATATGGACCAAAGCTTCTGAGGAATCCCTCCAGCATCTAACTGAATCCATGCCACGAAAAGTAAGGCAGTTCTGAGGTTCAACGGTGGACCAACCCTGTAGTACATCTATCTATCTCCCCATTTCTCTTCTACGAAGTGGGATCACAGGGTATTCACCACATCCTTCTTCCCAACCAAACTTTCCAGATCCTGCCGAGGGATTCTGAGGCATTTCCAGGCCAGACTGGAAATATCTCTCCAGCAGTTTCTTGGCTCACCCAAAACACTTACAAGGGTAGTCGCCCCAGGAAGGATCTTAACCAGATGCCTGAACCACCTCAACTAGCTCCTTTTGATGAGCAGGAGCAGCAGCTCTACTCCAAGATTCCTCCGGAGGTTTGAGCCCAACCACCCTTCAGAGGAAACTCATTTCGGCCGACTCCTTCAGTCACCACCCAGATTTCATGACCATAGGTGAGGGATGCAACATAAATAAGCGCTATACAAATACAGGCCATTTACCAAATCAGTGGGTAAATTGAAAACTTTGGTTTTTTGGCTCATCACCATCTCAACAGTCCAGTATAATGCCCACATTGCTGCCGATGATTCACCAGCTCACGCTCCACCTTTCCATCGCTTGTGTATAACACCCCAAGATACTTGAACTTGTTTGGTCTAGGTGGCCTGCCTCTCAAGGAGCTTTCCAGTTTTCCAGATTTTATGTGGGTGCATGGACCAAACTGGTTTAGCGATGCTGCTAGCATGCATAAAAACAAACTCTTCACATCAAAAAATAAAAAAATTAATAAATATAAAATGAAGAAAGGGCTGTAACAAGGATGGGGATGCATTTCTTCAGTCTTATCTAACAGTTTCCCCCAAAGGAAGATGAGCAAAAAAACAAACAAACAAACAAAAACCCAGCCAACCAAACAAACAAACAAACAAACAAAAAAAACCCCCCAAAAAACCACAGACACAAGGTTTGTGCTGATAGAATAAAAGTCTCAATTTTATTTCTGTTTATCTATACATTAAACAGGTGTTCCTGAATGCAGCAAGAGAAAACACAGAACAGGATGCTAAGCGTCAAAGACTTGCTCGCATAGCAGAGGTGTGGCCGGTTTAGCAAAGACATGTACACTCTCTATCGCATATACTTATAACATTTTCTGAAAATGTAGGGTTGCCTCTGGGAGGCTATAATAATGAGGGAGTGTCAACTCCAAAAGTCTTGAAATTCTTTTCACATTATCATACCAACTGGAAATACTCCATACAGTAATAACCCTGTCTTTCCCTAATGATCACTGCAATGCGTTTATACCTAATACAGACAGGTAGATATCCAAGCAGCCCTGTATAGCTCACTTAATACAAGTATGAAAATGTCATTAATAGGTCTGTATGGATTTGTCATGTCGCCGTTGTCCCCTTTAACTCAATCTCGAGGCCCAGTTTTCCATCTCCGCAGTTGGCCCTCTACCCGACAGTGATGTGGTACCAGGTAAGTAACTCAACACCTGCATAGGAATTCAATTACACACAAACTCCCTGGGTCAATACCCTGGACCAGAGCAAAGCTTACAATTGAACTATTATTAAAACAGTCCAACGAATGGCTTAAGTGCTTCCGTGAAAACGACTGCTGTGTATCTGAACACACGCTCTTCCCACAGTAGAGAGGTACCAGCACATTTCATGTTCACCAGCACGGTTGGAAATGAAAACAATAACCATCAGTAAGAACATAGAAACATACTGAAAAGGGACACAACCCTTTTCTCTCAATAAAAGAAACAAAAACAAAACAACAGAAAAACACTTTGGTGCAGAAAAGATTCCATTGGTACAGGGTAAAAGAAAATATAATGCACTTTGTATAATTACTCACAGTAAGTCAATCGTTAGTACTTTCTTACACTAAATGCATAATTTTAACATTTAAATTACATTTAAGTGACGGTGAGGGAAAAAGCGATGCAACAGGGGAATCACAGATAATTATTCAAGAGGACAGGAACGTCGACAAAAAACAGTCTTCGTGAATATACCCTGATCGCATTTTTGGCATGGTCCAAATTTTAGAAGTTGACACATTCCTCTACGTGGGTATTTTGTCATTTCATCCCTCTTCTAGAACACAATCTGAGGTTAACATGGACTCAAACTTAACGTGTGGTTTTGTTTTTTGCTGAGGACCTCTTCTACTCCATCATCCCAGTCTGACTGAGATTTCCTGCGTGGCATGCGACCAGTGAACAGTGGCTTCCTCTAACTTTCACATCGTCGACATCTGAGTGTGAGCTAATAATCATCTATTATCTATAGTGTAACCTGATCTAATCAGTAAAAATGCATATTTCCGAAAATACACTGCAACAATGTAAATTGATAGACAACAGGTGCTAAAAGCAGATGCATCCATTTGAAATCGGCAACTTCTGAGGTACTTCTGAAACTCACAGCTGAGGATATAATCACTATCTACAATATTTGGATGGATAGCATATAGTTGATACAGTAAAAGCAGGGTTATCGATTTTTGTGAAATATTTTGGCTTTAGAATTCGAGTAAGCTGAGGGGATAGTGGCGGTTGACACACCTGAATAAAACATAGCCGTATGACGATAAAAACATAGAAAAACAGCACCATTTGAGGTCCGATAGATCAGTTTTCGAACTGTTTGCTGGTAGCACCGTCAACCAGTAAAAATCTCAGAATGCAATACAGAGACAGAACACAACCACTGATCAACTGCACAACATAGCAAAGAGCGAAGATATATATTCGGAGACGACCCCTCACACAGACACCCCTTTACAGCAGCATCTTTAAGCAGGTAATAAAACTGATTTCCTCCTAAGAATGATATTTGTGTACTGAGGTGTTTTACAAGTTTTTAATATGCTGTACATGTTGAGAGTAACCAGGTATACCTTTTCCTATAGATTTTTTTTTTTTAATATACACACATAGTTTACAGTCACTGACAAACAAACACCAGAGTAACAATGAGGTAGGACGGTGAAGTTAGATGAAGTAGAACCGGTTTGTGGATTGTATACAAATTTTCTGATAACTGTAATAAAAATATAGGCCTAACTATGTGTTCCTCTCCGTTTTCTCATTTTAAACCAAGTCTGACACTGTATCTGTGGCTCAAACGTGTGTCTCGTGTACACCTAGCTCCGAAAACAGTGGCACAGAGCCATTTATCTTGTTTCGCACAGTGAAGCTAAAACCAGATCGCTTTTTCCTTAATCAAACTGTCAAAAAGCAACCCAAAGCTCCTTCCCTTCTGCAGCTTAAACAGGTGTTTACAACATAAGCCAAAACAACAGCGAGGAGGACAGGATCGTCCACATGAAAGTCAGGAGAGAAAAGAACTAAAGGTGGCATAAAAAGACGATCGCAAAGCCGCCACGGTTACGTTTCCTGCCTATCACTACTTAAGTGTAACGGTGAAAGCACCGACTGGTCTGGTGTCGTGACGCAAAGCCAAAATTAGTGGCTCTGCTTGTGAATAAAACGGTACAGTATGTTACTGATATGCTGCTAAAAACCCAAACCGCTCTTCTGCAAGTGACTCGGTACATTTGATAAAGAACGGCCTTGCCTTTACAGATTAAGCCAAATTTGGGTTAAAAACATACAGTCCTTCCATACAGCTTTCATCCTTTGAAGGTGGTTTTAGTTAAAGGATTAGGCTTAATGGCCATCCAGGAAACAGGCCTTAACATTTTTGATGATGTAATAGCTCTATTAATGGTCTTTCTTTAAGCATCATTTTAACCACACCCCTCCCATTTTGGCATAAACAACAAAGAAACAAACACAAATACAATACACAACAATGTCTTAGAATTTTAGCAAAGGTACTTTGCACAGCAGAAATCTTTTCTTTTAAAATGCACAGCCTAGCGCACATAAACCTTTGTACAGGGAAAAACAAAACGAGAAATCAGAGGGCACCGAAAAAGGGACGTTTCTAGGGAACCCCCTCAAACAGTATATCAATAACACATCGCCGTTATAAGGTGGCGCTTTACGCTCGGTTACTGTGGCCGGGGCCATTTTTTAAAAATTTGTTTTGTTTGTGCAAACCCTGCTGATTCTAAACCCCGTCTTTAGCTCGATCTCAGCATTCAATACTTTGGCTCACAATTACCACTCATTTGTAAAAAATACACTATTATCTCTATAGGAGTCATATTTATACATTACCAGCATCAGTTTAAAGCGCATATTCCAGTCAGCTTGCACATTTCATTGGTCAGTTTTTATACTGGCGAATCACATTTTGCAGATAGTAGTAGTTATCAATTTTCTAACTAAGTTTTTTTCTTTTAAACCGTTCCTTTTCGAGACCATGACGGAGTTGCAGATTAAACTATTGAGATAATTTAACTTACTGAAATGCAGTTTTTTTTAAAGAAACCTGTTAAATCTATTAGGGCTGCCCCTGACCAAAGATCTTCCTAGCTGAACAGTTTTTGTGACCGTGATCTAATTAATCCAAAATATATTTTAACATATTTTCTAATGTGTTTTGTCAAGCACGACAAAGTGGTTTGAAAGCTGAGACAGAACATTGTAAGTAACACCATTACCACCGTGCTACATACCAGAGAAAAAAAATTATACAAACTCATGGACGAAGCGTTCTGCCTGTTACAGACAGCAGCAAAAGAGGTAATTATTCTGATTGTGCTGCAATCACCAGTAAGCAGGCTGTCTAAAGACGGCGGCCATGCCAAGCGGCCAACATTCGCCTACTTGCATATTTGAAACAAAAACCAATGTTTGAGGTTGATGACTGACAGACAAATATTTATCTGTCACCTTCCTACGCTTTGGATTTTGTGTGTGAAAAAAAGCGAGAAAAAAAAAAGTTTCCATGAGTGACTGACACTTCCTGTAAAGTGAGTGTTTCCTTTTCAGGTCGACCAAGAATGTTCCGACTCCTGGAGGGGTGGGGGGTGGGGCAGCCCTAAAGTCTATCAAGCATGTTAGCGGCAAATCTGACAAATGAATCAAAATGTACCAAAACTCATTCTTGCCATAATAAACCATAAAAAAATGTCTTAAGGTGCTTCATGATAATACAATGATTGTTAGGCCTTAATCTATGAGGACATGTTTGTTTGTTTGTTTTTTTTTAATTAAAAAAAAATAAAAATAAAGGACAAATACCACAAAAACATTTCTTTAAGATCGAAGAATTTGCCCATTTAAAGTGCATTCAATGTAAATGATTTGTGTTGATCTAACTACTGCATCTCAACCGTTGGAGCGCAATTGTTTAACAATACAGAATTTTATACTATGGCGTGATCATCAGGTAGATCCTAAGTGAGGTTTGCCAAATAACAGATATAGTAAATATAACGTACAGGCTCGGCTGAAATCGGGTGTTAAGAAAAGCCTCGTCTCATTTTCCAGAGATCGCTTTGGCTAAGAGAGAGGGATACTTTTTGTTTTCTTTTTAAAACATATGTTTGTAGACTCAGCTGATCTAAGTTCGATTACAACGTCAAGCTTAAAGCCAACAATTCATATAAAAAAATTAAAAAAGTGTACAAAGAAACACAAGAAATTGATAGGTAACGTGGAATTACAACATCAATTTGCTAAACCAAACTTGTCCAGAAGCTTGAAACTGTAACGAGACTACAAACTGAAATATCAATGTTTGGTGGAAAATAATAATAATAATAAAGAGTTGCTTATGTACACTGAAATAAAGTAGCTTAAGAAAAGGCTGATCTGAACTTTTGAAATAACAAAAAACCGAGACGGACGATATGATACAGAAAAATAAATCAACAGACAAACGAGAATCTAGACTGTGAGGAGGAGAAAGGCTTGATGAGCAGCTCTGCAGTAGATTCACAGTTAGCCACAGCTAGGTCACAGTTGAGATTTCAATCTGCAGCGTTTAGTTCCAGCCTGCAGATTGCCACCCAAGCCATTTTGGATCAAAAAGAAAAAAAGAAAGTGTGTGTGTGTATACATAGATATACACACACACACAGAACAGAAGAGGAGAATAAAAACATGAAAGAACAAGAAAGAGACTAAATTTTAAAAGTTCTGATGGCATAGCTCAGGGAAAGTTGTCACTGGAGCAACCTTACTCTAATTCCCCAGTGGCGTGCCTTAAACAAGAGGGGGTTATTATGGGGTTCAGCAGGGCCAGACAGCTTCAGCAGCAAAATAGTATCCCAGACAGCTTTACCCGTAGCTAACACCGCTTCCACAAGACGATGACCAGAGCTGTGCCTCGATTTTCATCCGGGTAGCGGTCCGGCTCAGCCAAACTTAATGGTGTGAACTACACAGAAAATAGTACCTGGCCACCTCGTACATTCTCACAGCAAAGTGCAGATGAAGCGTCGTGACTTCAGCTTACAATACATTTACAATCACAGCATACTAGAAAACCCAGGAGCTTATCAGTGCCTGGTGATTGCCAGATCCATTTAAGGCCTTTCTAGGTCTCAACATGCCTGTACCACTGCAACTCAACAGTCAAGTTTCCTTAAAGTAACACACAGATATCCGATCAAAACGTCTCCTGTGCTCCCTCGTGGATGGCAAATATTCATAAAGATTAACATTAAAAAAACATAAAAAACAAATACAGCATTCTAGAGACTCGACAGAGTCCCATTAAATCTCAGTAAGCTGTCTTTATAATAAAGTTATACGGTTAAGTGGGAGCACACGCCCATAATTAATCTCTTTAGGAGCAACAGAATCTCTGCTGCAAAATGAAATATGGCTGTTACTAATTAAGACTTGTGCATTTGAGACCCTCGTGTCCCATTCTATGCAGTAAGTACCAACCGCACCAACTCCCAGCAGTTATTGAGTAGTCACCATAACAGTCAACCTCTCACGCATCTAAGCTCTAATGCAAACTAGCATCATTCGTTCGCCCAGGGAAATAATCTCTTACTTTTTAAAAGTTCAAGGACTCAACAATTATGTTCTGACACAGAACAATAAAGTAATAATCACACCTAATTTCTCTTTTGACACACATGCACAAACCTCAAGAATCTGCATCTCTGTACCAATGCCACTGTAAAGCTTATAAAAACACTCACACCAGCCTATGTCAAGCTAGCTCACATGTTCAGTTTCTAACCACTGGGTAAAGCTGTCTGTTGGCCAATTAGAAAAGCGGGCTCACAGAAATGTGATGATGGTTCTTTACGAAGGGGCGGGCGAAGGGGCCTCTTTGTTTTAACATTTCAAATAACAACCAATCCGATGTGCCAAAGTAATACGACCGCTCCTGAAATGGTTACAGCATCCCCCGACAACCCATATCAAGTCCCCTCAATATCCTGCAGACCACGCGGGGCAGAAGGCGCTGGCGTGACAGTTGATCACTATATGCCATCGTAGGTGAAGTTCTCCATCTTGACTGTCTGTCTGATGAGCAGCTTGGACTCCCGCCGCTCCTCATTCTTGATGGACTTGTTGATGTCCATTATCTTTTCACAAATGTATTTGTTCACTTTGGACAATCTCTGCGTTATCTCTGCACTGTCGGCTGTCTCTTGAGACACTCTGTCGTAGAGACACTCTGGGGAAGGAGCGAGTGTGAGTAATCAGACCACATCAAATTAAAAGCCGCTCATTTTGGCCTCGCCTTAAGGCTAAAGAATTTACCTTTACTAAAACATTTTTGCAACTCGTCCAAAGAAGGGTTTGTCAAACGTTTGAAATATACATTTTAAAGAAAAAGGAAAAGTTTGTCTTACCTCTGACAATCTTCAGCTTGCTGGGTGACAGTGGAGGTTTAGGCAAGGCATCTTTTTTCTTTTTAGTGGCCACTCCAGTGACACTGCGGTTTTTGAGGGTTTCTGTGCCCCAGATCATTACAGCCAGGTTCTTTGTGAACTTAGAATCTCCCTGGGTCCGCTGCAGCTGGTGCCATTTCTCTTCTTCCACCCAGATCCCACCACCAAGGTGTACCTAGAGACGTAAAACAAAGGTTTGTGAAAAGCACAACTGGAAACTTCTTCTTCTCCATCTACGGCTCATTATACAACAAACAGTATGTTGTCACCGGCACGGTGTCAGGATTTATTGTTGTTATTGTGCTTTACTTTTTCTTGTGTCTTGTGGTGTAATCTCAGCGATTTTGTACAGACTAGTAAAATTCTGGTAGTGTGAAGACAAACAGAGTACATGCTAATTATAGCAGGACACATTCAGCTTTCACCTCCCGCTTAGACTAAATCAAACTTTCCAAGAAGGGTCACTTTCACCCTCTAGGATACGTAAACAAGCTCTGGCCACTATCTTCTTGTAGCACGGATTACCTTCATTACAAACTTAGGCTGTGGCTCTTTACACAGTCACTGTACATTGCGTAAGCCTGGACCAAACACTTCAAGCTGATTGCCAGCCATGGCAGACTGCCCTGGTCTTCTAGGTGAGCTACTGTACCGGAGGGGCTGCATATGTGACTCTCGTTCCCTTCCCTACTCTCTTATCACCGTAAAGTCTTTAGGCTAGCATCCAAAAGGCTTTTCCCTGTGCAGCTAATGTGCTTTAGGCCCCCGGCCAGCAGACAAGCTTTTTACTGCCCTCGAGGTAGAAAAAGCCTCTTCTTTTTCTTCTTTTTCCACGACCCCTCCCCACCCTTTCCAGCGCACTCTCAGTAGGGTTAACCTGTCAGTCACTTTAAATTCCTCTCGTGCAAATAATTAATATGGGGTCCCTCATGTAGGACAGTTCTAATTTGCAAGTGTTCTTCACGCTTGAAGTGGCTGCAGGCCCCAGAGCTTGTACTACCAATTCCCCCCCTGTCATCAGCGACAGGACGCTGGTTGAGTTACAGCAGTGGGGGCAGTAAAGAACCCTAACAGGCTAATAAACACCGACGATGCTGGCTGCGCTTGCAGGAACAATAATAATCTTCTCAACCTTGTTTACCTGCAAGGGTAAGGCAGCTAGGGGAAAGGACTGATCAACAATGACAGCATGTTCCCAGATTCACGGGTGTTAAGAGGAAACGCAGCACTTCCTGTAAAATCAGGATACTGTTCACAGCCACCCACAAGGAAAAATGAAAGGGGACCAAATGATTCGAAGCTCTCAAAATTGGTTATTAAGATACCATCATAGTCAGAGTTTTAGTGCCCTTTCTACTATACACTATAAATTAGAAGTTCACTTAAATATATGCAAACATAATTGAAAAAACAGGCCTGTTGACTACTGAGTGAACTTCAAGAACAATTCTTTTTCCTACATTAGAAAATATGAAATTAACTGGACTATGCTAACAGCCTTGCAATCACTTTTATGACATCAGTTTGAATTTTCGTGCACAAGATCCTCTTGTTTTCACTTTGCTTTAAAGAATTAATGTCAGCACGAAAAGACAGATTTATGCAGCCATGAAACAGCACAGACAAGAAATTACACAAATTAATAATAAAAGTTTTCTTCGTGTACTAGTTGGAGCGAAAATGGAAAACTGGAAATGCAATTAAATACGCAGCAATTCTTAGTTCGGAGAAACGTACCTTGCCGTCGTTGCAGGTGTATACTGTTCTAGGTGAGGGTGAGTAGCTGGAACTGGTGTTGGCTTCTTCTCTGCACGTCTCCTGGGCCTCAACAATAGGTTCAACCACTTCAGCCTTGATTGTCTGGGTGCCATTGTCATGCATAGGCTCTAGGAGATAAAGGAGACGTTAACAATTATGGAGATAAAAGCAACGACAAACCTCTGTTTTCACTTAACGCAACTTGGCGAAACTAAAACATGCTAAAATACAGCAGAAACGAGGGAAAAAATGCTAGGTGTAAACAGCTACTAGCACCTGAATTCTTACAGTAGTGAGGGGTTTTTTGCCTTCACCGCTGGAGCAGTGCCCACCTGCTTGTTTGCTTGCTATGCGCCTTGGCTGTGCCTTGTGACAGGCAGTTATTTTAGCCCAGTAACTAAGCTGGCTTGGTGGCTGGCCACGCTAAGCTCCAATGTAGCTGATGAGTTTTAATATCGGTCAGCGCACTCCATCCACTGCCTGACAGCACCCCAGGGTGCTTTAATCTTTAGCCTGTCCATTAGATGGTCTAGCCAGTAGCTGGGCGCCTCTGTTCAGATCTGCAGGGGGTCTGAGGTTAAGACCAGCATCTGGCAGAGCTCGAGTATGTACAGCACTGTGCACTGCAATGACACCACTTTTAATCACACAACCAAAGTGCATTTTATTCAACTTCCAGTACTGGATTTACCACTTCAGCAATAGACCTGTTAAAATCCCTTTGGATTATAATCTCTCTCCACATGTATACATCATTCCCCAAAGGTTTCTTCAGTTTTTATCTTATCCTGATTCTGGCAGAAACCAGTCCTGTTATGGTAATTATGATCAATCTGTATGGGACACTGGGTTATACAAACTGTATCTGATTTAAATGTAAGCTTAGTGCTTTTCTTTAGGCTTATCTGATATAATTGCGTGTCTAATATTCCTAAATCAAAATAACATTAGTCCAGGACCATCACTTTGTTTGGACTTTAGAACTTTTGTACTGTGAGAGAAAGACATAATAAATACTTAGTGGGTGGTGGGAGAAGCAAAAGAGGGACAAGGTACTGTTGGATGAATGGGTCACATGAGCCTCACCCAACAGACTGGGGTTCAAGCCTTGTGTGAAATCAAAACGTAGTTTTCCCACCGGTGCTTTGTCCTCGTCTCTCTTTTCCTCTTTCCTCACATCCAACTGTTCGCAATAGACAGCTGCCCCTCCCTGAACCAGAGCTCTCTTCCAGTTAAAAGAGTGTTCTTCCTTCCCGCCCTCACCAATTTCTTGCTCAAAGAGGATCGTCTGGTTCTTTCTCTAATATTGTAAGGGCTTATCTAGCAGCAACAGCGACAATAATAGAATGTGCACATTTATGGCACCCATATACAGTAACAAAAATCAAACTTAAAGACACCTATAAAGTAGGTAGGACTCTCGTTTTATAAAAGAATCAGTTCTTAAGCAGATTAACTGACTGACACTCAGCCATCATCATCATCACCATCCAAGAAGCTTCTTTAGTTCTGAACTGAAGAAGCTTCCCGGATGAGAGAACCTGAGAACCTTCACAGACATTCATCTTTACACTTTTTTTTTTTTTTTTGCACATAATTGCAAAAAAAAAATTATTGCCTGCATTTGTCATCCAGACCTTGTCAGGAGAGAGATGGTAAAATTACTGTGCTGTGTGGACATAAAGTGAACACTAAACTTAATATCTATCCTCACGCTTGCTGCTAAACTCCTTCCACTGAAATTGTGACTTTATTGCTGTTCAGATGTTTCTGTATAAGAAACACTTCACTTGTCAGTTTCCTTACTATATATGTATTCATTTTAAATATAAACGTTTTCTTTAACAACTGACGAGGTTAAAGTTCACTAATCAACTTTGTGGTACTGGTAACTGGTTTGTTGGCTTGTGTGTGGGTGCTACTGGTCTCTCACCGCTGCCCAGTCTCATGAGAAGTACGTCTTGCAGTCTCCTGTTGAAGTCCCTCAGTTCTTTGACTTCTGTCAGCAAGCTGCCATATTCCTTGAGCTTCTTGGCTTGCTGCACCAACTGTCTGCGGGTTCTCTCCAACTCCTGCTGTAGCCTCCTCATCTCCTCCTCCTGCTGCCTATAGCTGTGAACCAGCTCCTCGTACAGAACTCTGGGAACAACAGCGGCAGCCACCTCAGGCACACAATCCGTGTCCACCGCCAAATGCTGCTGTTGCTGCTGGTGATGATGTCGCTGATGCTCTGCCTCCATATCATCATCTTCGTCATCTGCATCCTCTCCCACCTCAGCCAGCCGGTCCTCATCCAGGTCCTCCTCGCCCTCCATACAAGAGCTGGCTGCATTTCTCTCTAGGCGAGCCACTACCGCCGCTAGGCTTTTGGATGAGTTAGAAAGGGGGCGTCCATGGTCCTGTGACAGGGCCTGAGGAGAGTAAGAACTCAATTTGGAGACGACATAAGTGGGCAAAATGAAATCTGACCTATATTTAAAAAAATATGTCATGGACATTGAGAACTCTGGTGTTAGGCCTGTTAAAATATTTATTCATATGTACAAGTATTCCCACAAAGTCGATTCTGTTCATCCGGACATAGTGTTGCCATTAGGAGACACACTTCATCAATCATCCAATCAACTTCTTCAGTCTCAACTTTGAAAACGCTGCATCCAGAAGAACATAATTTATTTTCTGGGATTTTCTTACCCAGACGATTGAGCATGCATCGAGATAGTATTGTGTAAAATCCTTTGCTGTGACTCTGACTAAATATATGACTGACGCCACTCAAAACAGAAGAAAAATATTACGTAAAACCACAAATCTGTCTGAAATGACACGACAGGCAGACTTCAAACTGTTTGTTTTGACATGCGAATCTCAATAGGAAATGGGAGGACAGGAGTCACAGAGTTCTTTGATGAGCCGCTCAGAGGATTTGTCTGTGAAAGGGCAGCTGTCCAGAGTGCTGAATTTGTGTTAATCCAGCATATGGTAAAAATAGTGTGGGGGATTTGGGGTGTCAGCCAAGTTTATGAAAATGTGACGTATCATTGATAGATATATTTAGATATCAGAGCATCGCTGCAAAAAATTTACATGTGAAGTTATACATGCTCCCATACTTTGAGTGTTGATGTGGCCTTTTTTCACTACTTAACTTTTTTGGGTTTTCTCTGACACAGTAAAAGGCAAAGCTTGAGTAATTTTTCTATTTGAAAGATGACATTTAATGCAATTAGTTTTAATGTAAAGTATACTCAAATGCATGTCACGGACCCAGTGTGATAGACTATCATGATACTACTAACATAAACAAGTCTAAACACCTTTTGATTTAGATCATTTATACATGATTGACGGTATAAATGATGCAATATGTGTGCATTGCAGCAGACACATATGTTTGCTGCAATGCCCAACAACCACAGTGTACCTCTGATCTTCCTACCTTTTTATGCCTGAGTGGCATTCTTTCCTCTCCAAAATTGTTCTCGATGGAGTTTCCTGAATTCTTCGTGGACATCTTGGGAATTTTCATCTTCTTTTGTGTTATACTGTCTTCAAATTCTTCTACTGTATCTGTGAGCCCCGGAAATAGAAGCAAGAATAAACTCGTAAAAGTCCCTAAAAAGTTGCATGAATTTTCAAAGTATGCTTTTCAAAGTATCTACGGAAGTGCTCTCATCTGTATTGGTTAGCCTCTCCATTCTGCCTCATCAAGGCGACTTTAGCATTAAATGAGGTAGGAATGTAAGCATGTCAGAGGACTGCGGTACAAATGGTCCTGGGCTGGCGACATTGTACCGATCTCCCAGCTCAGACAGATCAGACTCGGGGATTAGTGATGTAGCTAAAGATCGTGCATAGAAAACGACCGTGAGCAAACATTTCTACAACTCCAAATAAACACGAGCAAAAGCATTTCACCTGCACACTTCATCACATTTGCACGATAAACCTACATGAAACGGCTGCGATGCTGACATGTTACTGACAGGTTGCTGTATGTAGTCTGCAACGACTGCAGCACCGCAACCCCTCTGTGGCACGAATCTGCCGATAAGAAAGCTAACATGCAGACTGCAGCCCACCAAAGCCGCCGGATTGGCATCTCAACTACATTTGAGAGCCTCAAAAATAATGACAGATCAGTCACCGGCTGTCAAATATGTTTATAATACGGTGACAGCCTTGCGTCTGTACGTCGGCAGTAGCATGCTAACACGGAACGAATACAAACCAAGCAAGCTAGCAAGCGTTAGCTTCGTGTTGTAAACAACCGTTGTGAGTCGCTAACGTTACATGCCACGTATTTAGCGACACAACCAATACTACCCAACCCAAACAAGAGGGGTAACTTAAGAGACACGGCGCAGTAAGTGTAAAGAACATATAAAACACCGACAACAAGGTATGACTACATACCAAACTTATCTTAGCATATCTAACTAGCATATCTAGCTAGCCACAGCCGAGGACGTTGTTGTTGCTATCGGTGTCAGATTCCAGCTGATCACGTCCTGACAGATCGGGTCAAAAAAAGGAAAAAGAAAACACTTGGTTTGACACATTCCTGAGTTTCGCGCACATCAGCGTTACTTGGTCAGACGGCGAAAAGAAGCGTTAAAAAAGACAAAATCTCCTGCGTTAGGAGGACAACTTACCTGCAAGGGCAAGGATCTGTGCTTCGCACGGCTGGCCTGCGCTGCCATTCTCTTCAGTTCTGTGAACCAGATACACCTTCTGATTATCAAAATCTGTTTTGTGCAGAGGTCTGAAATCTTCCACATTTGAAACGGGTAACGCGTAGCACATATCGTCTTCAAAGAATCTAATAAAAGCATACATTATTTACTTCTCTTTGGTCCTGCACTTTGGATATGGTTGACAGTTTTTCCTCACAAAGTATTAAAAAAATATACACATAGGGGGGTTGGGGATGTTGTCTGCGCTCGGCTACTCTTGTCTGGTCCACATCACCAGGGTAGATCATCAAGGCATAAGTAATAGACATGATTTTAACTGTGCTGTTAGAAAGTGCTCGGGTGCGAAGGTATTCAAAAGCAACAAAATTTTTTTTATTAATTTTAAAATTGCTCAAATAAATATTTATATTTAAAATATTTGTAACTTTTTATGATTTGTCATCTCATTCATTTAGGCACCTCTGGTATTTCACTCTGTCTTCTAACTGTTTCAGAAAAGCCATCAAGATGATTACCTGCTTGGTTAGACTTTATTGGTCTCTGTGTGCTTTCCTGCGTTTCCTGGTGTATACTTCTCATCTGTTCCTTGTATAACACCCAAAACACTTAAGGCCAGCTGACAGAAATGAACTCTTTGTTATTGTAAGACAGCCAGGTGGTTATACAACAGGATGGATTTCTCTCAGTTGGTACTCTAATGGAGGGCACCACAGTCGATAAATGACACTAACAATTTCGTTCTGCTTGGGCTGCTGTAATTGAAAAGTAACTGATGCAGAACTATATAGAGGCTCCCCCCCCCCTCACACACACACACGTCTGATATTTCATTTCATAGTTTCAGGCATTTAGTTTAGTTGTGATTAGGCCTCTTTCAAATGCCAGCTTCCCCGTGATGTTTGTTCACTCTCCTGTGTGACCCGTCCCTGAGTCTGTTGATGTATACAAGAACATTTCCAAACAAACAAAGAAACGACAATAACTCTGAAAAACATATTACGTCGCCTCTCATTTTGTTGCAGTTATTGGAGCAGCACTTGAAACTCTTTTCAGTGCAGAGTTACATCTGCCAGTTATTGATTTGAGAGACCAGCTCGTTTCACTTTTCTGTGAAGAATCCATAAGCTGAACTGTCAAAGCTGAACACATTCCTTATACATTTACAAAAGCTGAATTCTTCCACATTTTAAAGCGAATGGACCGACAGTTATTTAGAAGGCTGAGGCTGAGGCAGAGGTATCTTGCGTGTCTACACTAAGTGGAGCAGTCTGGCACACCCGGCAAAATAAAACAGGAATGGGAGTGATAGACGAGAGATTTGAGCAAGTTCTCAACAAGTTGAACAAGGGATTATTGTTAATCTGAGCTTCTGTTCAGTGGCTCTCCCGTCCTTAAAGCTGGGCCCTTCAGCATAAGGCGGGTCAGTTTCTGGAGCATCACCAGTGTTTAAAACCTCACGATATCATTCCTGCTGCCTGGAGAAGCTAAATGAAAATGTAAACAATTTTTTCAACAAAGGTGCCCCAGAGATTGCAGTACGTTCAGAGAAACGATGAGCATACCTTAAATACTGTAAACACAAGAAATAGATGTGCAGCAGTAATAAAACAGGACACAAATGCAGCAATCCACTAAAGACTGTGGTTTAAAACATGAGATCAATAATTGAGAATTTGCGGTATGTGTGTCATGTTTCTGACTGGTGTAATAAGATTTATTGTAACTGTTGCCAGTCTCAATTACCAATATATTGCAGACCCAATAAATGTACAACACCGTATTGATTTAGTTCTAAATATATAAAAGCACAAACTACCACGGTCAACCTACACAGGTGTTTTTACTTTTTTCACCTTCTGATAACCAGCTGGATGTAAAAGGACAAGCAATCATCATCAGCAACAACAGCTACATCATCCAAATATTTTTTCCTTTCTAGAAGAAAGAAAAATTGCTGCCTACAGTACTCCCCCCGGCCCCCCACCCCACCCGATAATCCTTTTCACATCTGAAGCTTATTAGATTCTGAATTCTGTCTTTCATAAACTAATTTAAGACAAATGTTCTTGTCTGGTTTAGGAATAACAAAAGAAACACAACTGTAAAGCCTGGTAAACAGATACAGTGTCTTGCAAAAGTATTCGGCCCCCTTGAACTTTCCCACATTTTGTCACATTACAGCCACAAACATGAATCAATTTGATTGGAATTCCATGTGAAAGACCAACACAAAGTGTTGTACACGTGAGAAGTGGAATGAAAATCATACATGATTCCAAACATTTTTTACAAATAAATAACTGAAAAGTGGGGTGTGCGTAATTATTTAGCTTATTGATTATATATATATATTGCAACTAGGGTTCAAAGGGTCAACAAATGTGAATGTTGACCGCTGTGTACTGCAGTGACTGCCTGTGCAGGCAACAGAAAGGATCCATTCAGCTGGTCAGCAGGCAGGATGGTAAAATGCAGGAAAGGTTTATATCTTGTGCCTAAAGTAAATAAATTATATCGTAGTGATTACATATTTGCCTAACAAGCAAAACATCCTTGGAGGAGACAAAAATTCCTTTTGGGGATGTGTCAGTGTAAAAATTCACCAAATCAAACGTGGAGCTGCCCGCTGTGGTGACCCCGCGTGATGAAGGGAACAGAGTCAAATGCATCAGAGATTTAGGGGAGAAACACCCACGGTATCAATTTCAAACTCCAGTTATCAAATTCACAAACAAAAACTCAATCATCCAGATAAGGAAATCCCAAAAAACTGAAGAAGTCACTTAAATGAGACGTTTCTCCCACTGAAAACGCTTCATCCACATGAACAGAATTATATTTAGGAAACTGAAGTGAGCGTACCCACACTTGAAACTAAAATTAAACTAAACTGAAAAAAGAAATTTAAAAGCAAATAAAAACAAAACCTAAAAAAACTATAATAACTCTGTTTTTGACAGTTACATAGCTTATTGTAAATTGGCGCCCTGTTTAAGTGCACCTTAGATTTCTTGTGTGCTAATAGCTTTATGAATCTTTTAAAACTCTTGAGGTAAAGAGCAATGCATAGAAAACACAGATACCCACTGAAAGTTTTGGAAACTGCAGCTATGCTTCACCTCCACCTTCTGCTCTGGGGTAATCTGGGACTGAACTGTGTGCTGGACCCAGCAGCAAGCGTTAAAGTGCTACAGTGGGGCAAAAAAGTATTTAGTCAGCCACCGATTGTGCAAGTTCCCCCACTTAAAATGATGACAGAGGTCAGTAATTTGCACCAGAGGTACACTTCAACTGTGAGAGACAGAATGTGAAAAAAAAAATAATCCATGAATCCACATGGTAGGATTTGTAAAGAATTTATTCGTAAATTAGGGTGGAAAATAAGTATTTGGTCACCTCAAACAAGGAAAATCTCTGGCTCTCACAGACCTGTAACATCTTCTGTAAGAAGCTTTTCTGTCCCCCACTCGTTACCTGTATGAATGGCACCTGCTTGAACTCATCATCTGTATAAAAGACACCTGTCCACAGCCTCAAACAGTCAGACTCCAAACTCCGCCATGGCCAAGACCAAAGAGCTTTCGAAGGACACCAGGAAAAGTATTGTAGACCTGCACCAGACTGGGAAGAGTGAATCTACAATAGGCAAGCAGCTTGGTGTGAAAAAATCAACTGTGGGAGCAATCATCAGAAAATGGAAGACATACAAGACCACTGATAATCTCCCTCGATCTGGGGCTCCATGCAAGATCTCATCCTGTGGGGTCAAAATGATCATGAGAACGGTGAGCAAAGATCCCAGAACCACACGGGGGGACCTGGTGAATGACCTGCAGAGAGCTGGGACCAAAGTAACAAAGGTCACCATCAGTAACACACTACAACGGCAGGGAATCAAATCCCGCAGTGCCAGACGTGTTCCGCTGCTGAAGCCAGTGCATGTCCAGGCCCGTCTGAAGTTTGCCAGAGAGCACATGGATGATACAGCAGAGGATTGGGAGAATGTCATGTGGTCAGATGAAACCAAAGTAGAACTTTTTGGTATAAACTCAACTCGTCGTGTTTGGAGGAAGAAGAATACTGAGTTGCATCCCAAGAACACCATACCTACTGTGAAGCATGGGGGTGGAAACATCATGCTATGTGGCTGTTTTTCTGCCAAGGGGACAGGACGACTGATCCGTGTTAAGGACAGAATGAATGGGGCCATGTATCGTGAGATTTTGAGCCAAAACCTCCTTCCATCAGTGAGAACTTTGAAGATGAGACGAGGCTGGGTCTTCCAACATGACAATGATCCAAAACACACCACCCGGGCAACAAAGGAGTGGCTCCGTAAGAAGCATTTGAAAGTCCTGGAGTGGCCTAGCCAGTCTCCAGACCTCAACCCCATAGAAAATCTGTGGCGGGAGTTGAAAGTCCGTGTTGCTCGGCGACAGCCCCAAAACATCACTGCTCTCGAGAAGATCTGCATGGAGGAATGGGCCAAAATACCAGCTACTGTGTGTGCAAACCTGGTAAAGACCTATAGTAAACGTTTGACCTCTGTTATTGCCAACAAAGGTTATGTTACAAAGTATTGAGTTGTATTTTTGTTATTGACCAAATACTTATTTTCCACCCTGATTTACGAATAAATTCTTTACAAATCCTACCATGTGGATTCATGGATTTTTTTTTCACATTCTGTCTCTCACAGTTGAAGTGTACCTCTGGTGCAAATTACTGACCTCTGTCATCATTTTAGGTGGGGGAACTTGCACAATCGGTGGCTGACTAAATACTTTTTTGCCCCACTGTACATCCTGTGTTAAAGCCCCATAACTCATTGTTGATTGAAGTCAGAGTGACAGCCATCGTATGTGCTGTTCCGAAACCGAAATTTTACAAATAAAAACATTGTCATCTTGGGGTTTTTTTTGTAGCCAGAAATGTTGATATTTGTAAAATAAGGTGGCAGCTAAATTAGTAACTTATTCTGGGAAGTTGCACATTAACGAGGTGCATCCATGTTCTCTATGAGTGTGCCGCACAGGAACAGATACCTGCTAATTAGTATTAAGGAACACAAATAAAATTCTAGCATTTCCCTTACTAAGTCTCTAGCACAGATTTCTTGGACGGACTGTTAGCATAATTAACAGAGTTCCACGACAAGAAGCTCTGCCACTGAGGAGTTGTTTAGCTACCTCGGTAACCTCAAGTCATCCCCTCATCACCAGACTCTGCTTCCTCTATGTAAGGCACGTCAGTGGGATTGAGGTGATCCTCAAAGTATTGCTTCCACTGCCTGGCCTGTCCTCATTTCAAGTCAACAGCACTACATTCTCTTAATTGCCCCTTGGGGATAAATAAAGTCTCTCTGATTCTGATTCTCACTGCTTTCTTCTCCTGATGTCTTGTTGCATGACCTCTCTGAATACCTTCCATACCTAAGTTTTTGATTCAGGTATTGTCAATGTGGCATTCTGTTGATTCCCTTCAGCTGCATCTACTATCCCACAGGTTAACCAAGTCTGATAGGATTCCTTCTTAATCTTGACTCCCTTCACTTCAAGAGTCCACCACCTGCACCAACCACCTGCACCAACCACCTTATGGTCAGGTGGCTCAGCAGTGGAGGTGCACGGTTCATTTGTATTCAGTCCCCCCAGCCTCTTGCAGAATGCTGTTGATGTTCTGCTGTAGGTGGGAGTTGAAGAACTCAAGGACCGGGACCTCATGTACCCTCACTTTATGTATTGGAGCACCAGGCCTGTCCAGGATCTTCCCCTACTCCCTGACCCAACTCACCACCAGGTGGTGGTCAGTTGACAGTTTCGCTACTCTGTACATCGCAGTGTCTAAGATGTGCTGCTACAGCTCCAGTTATATCAACACAAAACTGATCATTGACCTGCCACAGAGCTTAGTGCCAAGTGAATGTGTTTGTTTTGGACAAACTATGATTATCACAGAAATCCAGCAATGTAACACCACTCAGATTCAGATCTGACAGGCCATTCCTAAGATCACACCCCACAAGGTTTCACTGTCATTGCCCATGTGATCATACCTGCAAATAATAGGACTAGTTCCCCACCTTAAGGAACAGGGAAACAACCCTCTTGCCCAGCAGGCAAATGTACGTGCATCAAACAAAGGGGAAACAAGTATTCGCACCCCTGCTTGCTGGCTCCAGGGAGAGGCCCCAGTAACTCTGTTACAGGCAGGGAAACATTGTCCCTTGTTCTTTTCTTTTCAGCAAAGGCTTCCATAATGTATGTATGGTTGATGAACTGTTTGGTGTCAATACTGCTGAAAAAAATGTGAGAATGATAAATGAAAACTGAAGTTTTACATCTTTGATTTAAATTGAAAATAAATATTATTAAAACCATACCAGCAGATGTGTATTTTAAATGACACACAAGCATAATTAGATTTCTGATACATCAATAACAAAATGTTTTTTATATATAGGTCTTAGAAGTGTGAACAGATAAAACATACTACGAGACTTGAATTTGATCACTGTGACAAATTTCTGTTACTATGGAAGCTCATTTATAAGTCTATCCAGTATGCTTTTGGATTGTACTGTTATCTTAAAAGTTGATTATTTCAGACAAATACAGATCAGACAGATCAGTGCAATGAGGGAGGGAAAAAAGTATTTCAGGATCTTACACTGGGATAAGCCTGAGATGAGAGGAAAGCCGTTTCTCAGGAGTTGAAATTAAGAAGCTCGAGAAAGTGGTGAAAATCTAATTCTGATATTCTATTGAGCTCACTTTTGCCTAGGAGAAATATACTCAACTAAGATGAGATCTTACTTTAAATCTTCCTTTGCTCTGGGTTGAAATAACATCTTGAAAATCATCTCTTATTGTACTCTAACTTGTAATGGGGAGAGTGGCACCTCTCTGATAGGGAGCAAAATGTAACTGTTTGCGTTTATGTAGTGTTCTGTTACCACAACCTTAATTTGAAGATATCAGTGACGATAAACAACTTGAATTTGTTTTCATTATTACCAGCTGTGAGAATCTCCTCTGCTTCCTTCGTGCACTGCGTGGTGAGAAAACACTGCACGCAAGCGGCAAACTCAAAACCGCCTTTAAATTAGTATTTAGTGAAGAATATGAAAGTTTAGTTGGAGTCCATCTGGTAAGTTCCTTATCAGTATAATAATAAGCAACTACAATCATAATAAATATGATAAAGCTGTTTATCAGTAATGATGGACACATGTATACAGGATTTCCATATTTACCGGGACATACCGGAGTGGTGAATGACAGATACATAAAAGCAGCAGCTGAGATGAGGATATCTGATATCCTGAGGCAAAGTTGGAACTCTGACACGTTTAACAATAGCCTGTGTACAAACTATAGAAAATTTAAGAGTGAAAAAACAACTTTTCAGTTGGAACTGAAACTCCAGATTTTGTAAAGTTAAATATATTAATTGTTTATACATGCTTTGTAGCTTGGAGAGGAGTATCATCATTTATTTGTTAGTTTATGCTTCAAAGACAAGACTATGTGCCTGTATACTTTAGGTTAATATCAAATGCTTATGAAATGGCGAAGTCATGCTAAAGATAGTACTTTACAGTCTAAATTGGCAACATTTTGTAAAGAAATTGTATCTGTCAAGTCTGGTTGTGTGGCCGACCGAGATAGAACCCAAACATAGGGGTAAACTGAAATATGGCTTTATTAAACTAATAGTGCAAAATAACAAGGGTAACAAAACAAGGAAAACCAAACCTCCAACTCAATAAGGAGAACGTACTCCCGAAGGAGGACAAAACCACAGCGGATAAGGTGACAAAGAACAAAAAGAGACTCTGACAACATATACACACCAGGTAATTAAGGAGACTGGAAACAGCAGGAAACACAGCTGAACGGAATCAGACTAGCAAGACATAGGGAAGCAAAACTAAGCACAACACGCACAAGACCAGGGAGTTTCAAAATAAAATAGGAAGTAACAAACACTGAGATAAGGACTAAGATATGAGAACTTGATACAGTGACAGGACATTAACAAACATGAAGGCATGACCGACTGGGGAGACAGAAAAGACACACAAAAGATCACAGGCTGGAAACAAAGGGAAACTCAGAAGCACAAGAAACAATATTATACTGAGGACTAGATACAGTGACAGGACATGAACCACATCTCAAAGAAAACTCGAAACATCCTAAAACTAGATGCTGGGTCAACCACGACAGTATCTGCATGTGGACATGGGCAATGTTGATATTAGACAAAGATAACCTGAGTAAATGTAAAATGCAGTTTTTAAATGACTATTTCATTCATTAAGGAAAACAAGTTATCCAAACCTACCTGGCCATAATAAACCACCCATTCCACCCCCACCATTTATTAAATCGAGGATTAACTGGGCGATCGTGGCTCAAGAGTTGGCTGTCCGCCTTGTAATCGGAAGGTTGCTGGTTCGAGCCCCGGCTCCGACAGTCTCGGTCGTTGTGTCCTTGGGCAAGACACTTCACCCGTTGCCTACTGGTGGTGGTCAGAGGACAGTGTCTGGCAGCCTCGCCTCTGTCAGTGCGCCCCAGGGCAGCTGTGGCTACAATGTAGCTGCCATCACCTGTGTGAATGACTGAATGTAGTGTAAAGCGCTTTGGGGTCCTTAGGGACTATACAACTACAGGCCATTTACCAACTGTGATTAACCACACGTTTTTGAAAGCTGATTTCACCTTCGATAGTCTGATTACTGCCAGACATGTTGAATCAAGAAATCCCTTAAATATAACCTGTCTGACAAAATGAACTTGACTAAAAGATCAGAAAGAAATCGTGCCAGGAGCTAAAGAAACTGAAGAAGAGATGAGAAACAAAGTCACTGAAATCCATCAGTCTGGAAGGGGTTACGAAGACATTTCTAGGGTTTTGGGAATTCAGAGAACCACGGTGAAAGCAGTTACCGACAAATCGAGGACATTCGAAACAGTGGTGAATGAAAATTACTCGACGACTCATCCATGAGGTCACAAAAGAACCCAGAACTACATCTAAAGAACTGCAGGTCCTTGCTTGCCTCAGTTAATGTCAGCGTTCATGATTCAACAATATTAAAGAAAATAAGCATAAGTGTGACAAATATGCACAAAGATAAATATTTTTCACTTTACTGCACTGCACCTATGAAGACAGTGAAATTGAAGGAATATATTCTCTTTTATGTTCACTGGTCTTCCACTTCACTATCATTGCTCTGCATTGTTGAATTATCTGTGGTATCTCTAATCAGCTTTACAGATTTTTTAGCTCCTTGAAAACATTAAACTGCTTGCTATAATGCATTTTTATGTACAAATATTTTATTCAAAACTAAATATGATAACATAGTATTTATACCATAAGTTTAGTCTGTAAGGATGGCGTGTGCAATTTATATAAAACCTACAAACTAAATCCACTTTTTTACCCCAATGAACCGCTGACTGATTATGAAGTTTCTTCAGTATTGATTACTACTTAACATATGATCTGTTTTTCTACGATTTCTATTGGATTTTGCAACAATATGGAACAAAAGAAAAAAAAATCAAAGCCACCCAAGCAGTTAATATTGTATAATTTTAAATATTCTAATTTATTAGAGTAAGAGGACTGGAGAGGGACAAAATAATATGTTTAAATTATCACTACAAAGGACAAAGAGCGGGACTGGGATATTTATCAAAATAAACAAACTCTAGCATATATAATTATGTGATTATGCAACTTCTCTTTCTATGTATAAACAGAAATACATGGGCCGAGGATATCTGCAAGTTATTGCCACCGAGGAGCCTTCAAATCTAGGTCTGAAATGACCTCTGCACACCGAAAATGCTGTTAAACAAAAACAGTTTAAAGTGAAATGCTCTGTGCTCATTGTTGTGTGTTGAGTTTTAACCGTTAGAAAATAAATTCACAGCTGCTATTTATTTAATAAATCGATAATGCTCCTTTTTTTTAACAATTAGTCAAGCCCACAAAGTCTGTTCTGATTTATCCTAAACTATTGGCACGCTAATTAGCTGGAGCTACAGCGATTCACTAAAGCGGAGGAATAACTCAAGATAATATTTTAGCAATATTTTATCTGTGGGGGAATTTGATCGGCTAAAGACTCGAGTCAGGACAGAAGCCAGACATCATGTCCTGCCTATTAGCTCCACACTGCCAGGCTCATCTATCTTTATTGGTCATCCATTAGCCTGCATTAAAGGGAGACACGGGATAATAGCAGTAATGATGCTGATGATGGAATTAGACTGTGGGCACACACGTCATGAATGAAGTGTTGCGCCTGGAATCATAAAGAGCTCCCAAAGACGAACGGACAGATGGACGGACAGTTAAAGTTTACAGCCCCGCGTGTGTGCGTTTGTATGTGCGACACACAAATGCACAGAGAAAAAGAGCAGAAGATGGAAAGAAAGTGTGCGCAGTAACTTTAGTGCACGTCGACAGCCAATCTAAAGGCAACACCTGTGCCTGTCTGCAGGTTGGACAGATGCTGGTACAGGTGTGTGCGTGATGATTGTTGGCAGGGCAGCCACAGCATGCAGACACCACAATCAGCAAAGTGACAATGCCAGGCATTAGGCAGCCAGGGATCATTAAGGCAACTTTCTGGAAATAAACTCCAAGATGGGGGTAGCCCCGAGCAAAATGAAGATATGGATGTGCGGTTCCACGATGACGGGTTCAGAGAGGCATAAACGTCTTTTATGGTCAACGCTCTGCTACAATCAATCACAACTGTTTACTGTCCGGGGTAAAACCATTTTCCTATTTTGGTTTGAATCATCTCACCAGGCTTTCTCTTATTATGCCTCTTAATTAGCTCTGCATGAATTACTAATCAACCATGAAGAAGGCATTCACCAATTTAAAAAGTGATAGCCCATGAAATGAACAGCGCAGTCTCATACAAGGACATCAGTTACTAATGCTGCGGGGCCTGAAAAACAGACCTTTGACTGAAAGCGAGACAGAAATAAGAAAGACGTGTGTGGAGCACAAACACATGCGGTGGCAAAGCTTATTGTGAATAAATACTTCATTAAGTATTTAGAATGGTATCAGTGCAGGCCTTGACTTCATGCTGTGCATACTCAGTGATTCACCCAGGAGACATTGATCTTCTTCACGAGGAACATAATGACCACCAGAGAAATACTGATCATATTTCAGCACCAGTCAATTCAGTTCATTAGGGCCACTCTGCCTCCTGCTGTGGACCTGCATTGATCCTGCCAGTGTCACCAGACTGTTATTCTCTGCTAACTAGATAGGAAACTCGCTAAACTGTAATTTATACAGTTGCAGCAACAAGTCGAACAATAGACTACAGGGAACAAACAAGCAGAAATATATGAAAGAGTGCAGATTGGCCTATCTGTGTAATAGCAGCATGGGCTGTCTGCCTCTGTGCCCTTTCTGCGTCGGCATCAAATGTCAAGCACGACACAAGAAATCCTAAAAGTATCAAGGCTGTCCTCGGGTTTCAGAGAGAATTTTTCTTATGCCTCTAATACCTTTTCCACCTTCTCCTCTCCTCTAATCTCCACTTATCTGGCAGCCAGGTGAGCTGCAGCACATGGCTGGTGGGCAGGCTTTGGTCTGTGGGAATACAGCTCATCTTAATGGTATTTTCCCCCCTTTTCCTCCTCTTCCCTGTGCTTCTCTTACCCTTTCCTCCAGGGCAGCTGTCAGACAGAGACTGAGGCAGCCAGAGAACTTTTCATTGCAGCTGTAACAGACAGCGGGGAGCCGCTGGGATTGGACGAGTGACCAAAGCCGCCCGTCATGCAGAGGGGCAGCCAGGCTCATGGGTGCATAACATCTGACAGATAATAGCAGATAAAACCTGGGCCAACCAGCAGCCCACTCCTCACTGGGGGATGGAAGGCCCGTGGTGATGGGTGGGGGATCAGATCGAGGTTGCAGGGGCATGATGAGGGCCAAAGAGCTTTGACAACTAACGGCCTTTATTTAACCACCAACTGGCCATCCACAGACCCACGCCCACACACAGTAGTCAAGGACAGGCAAGGTCACTGACCTCAAATCTCTCCACTACAGCTTACTGTACACCTGGGCAGGTTAATACTGAATCTGAGCTTAATGTTGTGCAGCTGCTGTGTTTGAAAAAGGATATAAAAAGCCAACAATCTGCTTATTTTTCCCCCACATTACTTTATTTTCTTGCACTAATTTCCGCTGAAAGAGTTGTGAGTCTCTAAAGGACAGCAGAGTTTATCTTCTATGCTTCCATTAACATCTTAATTTATATCTAAATCTGCAATGCAAATGGACCTGTTTCAGTTAAAAAAATAATGGTGACAAAACACATTTAAATCTGTGTACATATATGCAGTGGTGTCCATTTACGTTGGCCCTACTTTATGCCTACCTGTCACTACCTGTCAGATATTTCCCAAAAAATTCTTTCCTCTACATCAAAAAGACAACACAAACAGCATAACATTGCATTTTCTCTGTTCTTCAGCCAGGACACACACACACACACACACACACACACACACACACACTTCCTGAGATTCTTGCTTTCAGTGTAAAAAAGAAAGCCAGATGTCATGCTGTCCAGATGCAGGATGCCAGCTGATGTGACAATGGGAAACACTGTTTGTCTCCCGGTGCTGAGAGACACATTTAGTTTTATGGATGAGAAAACAGTCAACACAAATCTGGCAATCACCCGCTGAAAGGCCTGAAACACACAGGCACACTGCAGTCAGCCCACCGAGCAGGAACCAGGTCAGGTACAAATGGTAAAATGTTTCCTGTAACAAAAACCATTCAGTCTCCAAATAACATGTTTTTAAAAAAGAAACACAGAGTTAAGCAGAATTATCGAGAAACCTAAACATAACCATTCCCTTCCTGAATGTCTGCTATAAGCGGTTTGTTGACTATGATTGGCCAGTAAAGCTCTATCTGTATAGTTCCTTGGTCTCCAACAGAGGTCAGTACAAAGTCACACACACACACACACACACACACACACAAACAGAACAGCAGAAAGACATAATGAGCTGAGGAACTTTCTAGATTGAAAAGACTTCAGCGTCTGGAGTGGCAATTAAAAAAGAATCTCCCCTACAGAAATAAATTATGTATATTTTTTTATTTATACATTCAGGACTCAACATACACACCCGTTGTGCCACATGCTCCAAACATAGATCTGACAGAAGGACTCAGGCTGAAAATGACCTTCAACCAGACATTGAGTCTCTTGGCAGTTTACTGTATGTATACCAGCAGTATGTCCTGCTTTAACAGTGCGGTACTTTTAATGCCTCGTCATAGTCAAAACTATAGATTAAAAGAGAAAGTAAAGTAACTTAAATAAATGAATACTTATCATCCTGAAAGCTCTAAAGCAAGGAGAACTGCAATAAGTTGGAAAAAGTAATATAGTAGTTGTTTAGAGAGACAAGGTCCTCTAAAGACACACACACACACACACACACACACACACACACACACAGTGCAAAAACTCACTCCACCAGCCATAACACAGAGACAGAATGGCATCAACCTCTATTATCTAGTCCCTATGCTGCTAACACAAAAGGCTCCCTGGAACAAAAATCCAATCAGTCCTCTCTAGGAGGATTTGCTCCACAGCAGTGCTCAGCAACACTGGTGGCTCTGCTGGTGACAAAGAAATAATCTCAGAGCCCACAGCCTGCTCACAGACTGTTTACTGCCTTCGTCACATCGTCCTTTTAGAAAGAGGACAGAGTCTGTGCTTCTATGTTGTCATTTTAGTGTCCTCTGAGTTTAGCCCCTACACCCCCCCCCCCCCCCCCCCCATCTCTCTCCCCTTTTCTGTATGCAAAAACATGAAACACATGGTTGGCTGTGGGAACAGTGCATGAAATTACTGTATTTGTAACACAGCGAATATTTATTCTAAGCATTATCAGGATAAGCTTGAGAAAAAGAACCTCCCGGCATATGGGCTATATAGAAACAGGTGTTAAATAATTGTTTGATGACAAACAATTTCAAAATATTTTCAATATCGTGCTGCCCCTAACTCTCTCCCTGCCTCTGTCTCTGCCTCTGGCTCCTCTCTCTCACAGTCCTCCATTCTTTGTCTGGTAAATTATCACACTCGTTCTCCATTCATTAGCATACTGCTGCTTATTTAGGTACGCTGCTGAGAAGCCTTCAACAAAATCAACTGGAAAATACTCAATATGATGCGGCCAGCGCAGCCCTCTTCTTTCCTCCCACCCGCCCTTCATCTCTTTCACTGTTTGTTTCTTAAACCACATCAAAATGGAAGCATAGGTCCCCCATAATAAAGAGGAGGGAGATAAAATATGCAAATTCACAGAGAAAGAATAAAATCAGGGCAGGAGGTGTTGTTTTCACAGCTGCTCATTTACACAAAAGCCAGATAGTATTTTTAATATAAATAATCTGGTTCCTTTTTTCCTACTTTTTCTTTCCTCCTTTTTTCCCTCTAGGTGTAAAATCATACTTCCAATCCACTGAAAACAAAATCTCTGCAGCTTGACATTCTGAAAGTCAGCCAAGCTTGCACTCATCGAGACACTTGATCAGCTCAGGTTTGTACACCAGGAACCAGGAGGTCACACGCAGGTTGTTCCACAGTTCTTTTTTCACCTTTTCTCAATAAACCCAGGCTGGCTGGAAATGCTTCTTCCTCCTCTGAAGTCAGCAAAAAAGACTATTCTCAGTGCCGAAGCTGCTACAGACTACAGTAGGTGGACCAGGTGATAGGGCAGCAATGTGTAAGTAGCTCAGAAGTACTTAGACCAACACATCATACAGCATAATAGCTTTGCAGTGTAACAGTGTTACCAACTGGAGAAAAAAAAAGGAGACCTAATTAACATTTCAGAGAAACAGAGTGAGCTTGGCTAAAAGGTGCTAAAGACAAAAGTGTAATTGCTTTGTTGCTTCTAAGCTCCAGGATGTGTGGCTATGAAAAGATGGAAGTAGAAAAGAAAAACGTCATAAATAAATGCAGATTTCTTATGTTTGAGCCCAACTCAAAGGGGAATTTGGTCTGACAGATAAAGATCAGCTGATGAAAGTCTACAGCCGAGCGAAAAGAAACTGGTACACACCAGCGGGTTAACTTTAATTATTTTTTTTCCTGCAAGAGACGGAAAGATTACTGTTCTGGCACAAACATCTTTTCATTAAAGTAAATCAGAAATTGTACCAACATAAACTTAAAATAATAATCTCTTTGTATTTCACAAAGCAAGGATGTCACGTTTTAGAGACAGTCTTTGGACACTAATACTGTGGCTCAACTCAACAGATGCAATTTTCATGAAGGCCATGAAAAGTACATCAGATTCAAACTAAATGAACCACCTCAACAAGGGCATGACTTCACAATACATCACTGCATTGTTTTGGTCAGAGACTTTTATCTGTTCAATAAAGAAGAAAGTCAGGCTGCTGTATGGTACAAATGAGAGAAAAAATACTTTGCTGACCCCAAACTCAGTTCAAAGAAACCGACAACGTGTTCTGGTGTTTTCTGAAATACTGAGACACTGTAGAGACTGTACGTGTCTGTGGAAAACAATACAGGGAATTTATAGGTTACGTTTTTAACCTGTTCATGTTTTTGTAAGCATAAGAAGCAGTGAGTTACATGGCTGAGCATTTCCACCTTAGAACTGTAGAGTACAGAGGAGAATTTTTAAAATAATATTTAAAAAGACAGACATCCATGAAACACTAGAGGACCAACGTCAACCAAGTCAACGATGGCAACAATTAACAGTTTGTCAACATTCAGCATTTTTTTCCTACGTCTCTGTAATATTAAATACTTTATACATATAATTCAAAGACCTGAAGTTCTCATTCATTCATTCATTTCCTCCTGTTTAAAGGATATAATGCTTATTCTGCAGTTCACAGCAGGATAACCTACATTAACAGTAAGTAACAGAATCAACTTGTTTTTGTTATGTGCAATCTTCAGGGCTGTATAACTTGACATGTAGGAAAAAGCAGCAGCTTTGTGTCTGAAATTGGTATAAGATGAATTAGTTTGAATCCTCTAAGTTAGGGGTGTCAAACATAAGGGCCGGGGGCCTGAATCAGCCGAGCACGGACTACAATCCAGCCCACTGGACAGCTTTGGGAAATGTGAAGGAGGACATAAACTGTATTTTTAATACATTTTACAGCATTTTCCTACTGACAAAAATCTCCCACATGGATATTTATACTACATCAACATAATTAAGTAATAGTAAAATAATTAAATGAGCTGTTTTTTCACTAATGTTGGATTTTTTAAAAGTAAGTCAACAGTTAAAAAACAAAAACAAACAAACAAGCAAATTTTTTTTTTTAAATGACATTTTGTGTAATTTCTTTCTCATAATATGAGTTATTACAGCAGCATTTAATTATTTATTATGTATAAAAACAGAGACATAATGTTCACTCAGCTCTTATGTTATGTTGTTAAGACATTATTGACAGAAAGATGAGTTTCACTGGTCTACTTAAGAGCAAGATAATCAAATGAGTTTGACCTCCGTGCTCTAGATCCTTTACATATTATCTAAACAACAAAGTTAATACTAGCAACCGCCAGCGCTACTCGTCAGCCTCCTAATAAACACACCCATCGTGTCAATTTCAAAATCAAGTCATTACATTCACAGCATTTTCAGAAAACTTACTCTGACCTTCAGGTCGAGGTCACCGAGATTCAAACTTGTCTGAGATTTTTAATAGACACAACTACGGTATCAATTTGAGAATCCTGGGTCACTTCCTTCTCGAGTTATCGCATTGACAAGATTTTCATAAAACTTGACCTTTGACCCTGACCTTTAGGTCGAGGTCACTGAGATTCAAACTTTTCCGAGATTTTTAGCAGACACATCTGTGGTACCAATTTGAAGCTCCTACGCCGCCTTGTTTGGATGGCGTCCGCCCGGCGGGGTGGCGACGGTACCCCATCAGCCTTTTACGACCGAAGGGTAAAAAATGATGTGCCTCTTTAACCAAGATGCAATAATATTTAGAATTTTAATACTACGCACCATATGCATACCACTGCTTTAAAATGCTTCCCACGCTACAATAGTCGACCTGTAGCTATACATATCTGTAATGAAAGATTCACACACTCAGTGTTCAAAATGTGACCTTTGACCTAAGAGATATATACTGTGGTTTCGTCTGGTGAAAGCAAAGCACAGAACACAAAGAATATCTGTAAAAAGACGGACTCTAATGAAGAACATTTCTATTCTGTTCTGACAGAAACAGCAGGAAAATGGAGATACAAAGGGAGAAGTGATAGACTGAAAGAAAAGAAAGTCAGAAGAGAGATCTGCCACGCTGCCTCATTGCGTTAGACACACACGCTGCACGCTTCTGTGCACAAACCCAAAAGTGTGCGCATGAGAACACGCACGCACTCAGACACCCTCCTCTCAAATCGGCCCAGATCTCATGAATATGATTGACCTTTTTTCCACTGTAATGCTGAGAGTGCATAAAGGGGAAAGGAGAAACTAAACAGAGGCAAGCAGAGTTAATTTAGAACAACACATTATTGGGTGCTGACTGCAGATATGGAAAAGGACAATCTAATCGATAAGCCAAAAGAATGACAATGGCCTCTCAAATCAATGCCTGCACCCCATTTTCTCACTGTTAAAAGACAAAGCCTTTAATGCAGGTGTTGCTGCTGTTGTTCGCTCTTGTGCCTGTTCGTGTGTGCGTGCATTATGCGTTAATGTGTGTGTACGTACCTGGCTGCTGCTGTGGTGGAACAGTTGCCAGGACTAATCATTATTTAGTTGTGGTGGGGCTGGAAAGGTCAGCAGTCTGAAAGGTCAGGCTGTGTTCAACAGGAGCCAGATGCAGTCGTGCGCCGCTCAAGTGTCCAATTAAAGAAGGCCGAGTGAGGTTTGAGTGGGTCTGTGTGTGGGAGTGTGTGTGAAATGAGAAAGATGGAGGGATCAGATATTGAGTGTTTTGTTTTGGCTTTCCTAAATATCTGTATATAGGACCTGAATATACCATATAAAGTATATATAAAGTGTATATATATATATATATATATACACACTCGAGCAGGCTTTTGTCAGGGTAGCCTCAGAAACGACTAACGAGCTATTCACTAATCAATACAATCTCTCAGTCAGCATTTCTTGCAGTGGTCTTTCTGAAGTCCCGGGGTTTACAGTCTAAGACGCCATGTCATCCACAAGTTAAGGAGGATTTCTTTGTGAGCACAGAAAGACATAAAGCTCCACTAAAAGAGTGGTAGAGAAGGTACTTTGATTACTAAAACTTTTGGATGTTAATCTCCAGGGTCTACAAAGAAAGGCTGCAACTCCTCCGCTCTGTCGGGCTGTGACGTGTAGTATGCTAACATCAGTTTGGGGGCTTCCAGAATAGGAAGGAGTGTTTATTGAAGCCCAGTGCAGACATAAATATTGAATATACTATATTAGATCATTTAAAAAAAATCTATTATTCATGTAAATATATGAACATGCCGTCAGAGGCGCTTTGAATGAGATTTTCTTACTTTCGGGACAAAACCTGGAAGCTGCGGTGTCACTTTAGCTCTCAGTTAGATTTATTTATTATGTGTGAATATGTGTTTTAGTGTGAGTCACTCTTCAGAGTGGCTAATGAACATCATTAGAGACAGAAGCTAACAGAGCGGCAGGGGCAGAATCCTCATCAAATCTTTTCTTTTCTTTTTTCTTTTCCTTTACACACAGTACGTTATGAAGCCACTTGAGACTATTAGTTTATTTATACCCTGTGATTCCTCCTCTTCACGCTATGAAGCAAGATGAGGCAAAGTAAATAAAACCACAAGGAAAGGAGGAAAAGGATGCAGAAAGAACGGACAAATGTTTCACAACAATGCCACTGTGATAAAATAAGGTTACTAATAAATCGCTGCAGATAACGAGTGCCGTTAAGTCAAACGAGCAGAGGACGAAGCGTCAACGGCAAACAGGGAGGCAGGTGGTTGGTGGACGAGGAGAAAAGGAGCAAAGGAGCGGAAACTCCTTTAATCTGCAGGGGGAAGGAGAGAGTGTCCTGCCTGTGTTTCCCTATCAGAATCACTCATCTGAAAGCTTCACTTGCTCTTCATACAGCCATCATAATAACCTTCACACATCCACGGTGTGTGTGTCTGTGTGTGTAAATGTGCACATCTGCTCACCTACTGTGAATAGTAATAAGCAGCAGGGCATGATAAAATATGTCTGCCAAGTTAAGGATATAATAGACTTCCCTTCAAGGCCACTCATAACAACAACCTGAATAATGACCTGCATTAATTTGCACAGCACACTGAGCTCTACACTGGTCAGAGAAGGAATCCTTTCAGTAAGAAATAATTGAAAGCTATTTCAGTCTGTAGAGGGTCCCTCTGTGGGTGTAGACTAAACCCTGAAGGAAGGCACTCCTGCTGTGCACATTACTGTAAGCTAGAGCTAAGAAGGAGGTGGCGAGTTTCAAGCAGCTTTAATGTAAATTAAATAAGCAAGTGTCATTTTAACAGGACACCTCGTTATCGCCTTAGATTAACTATGTAGCAACAGAAAACATTTTATAGCTGTAAAAAAAAAAACACGTTGCCCAGCAGTTATTAGGCAGTGCTATCTGGTGCAAACCTTTAGGTCGTCATGTAGAACTAAAACTTTAAGCTGCATAGTGGTAAACAAATCAAAAAAAATGAAATTGTGTTAAAGCATTCAAATATGTGGAGCCACATGTTTGACATGTCAGACTTTTACTCTGGATGCGCTTCCTAATCCAACCCCAAAGGGATTTGTGTCACATACCGGCTCCAAAGTGTAGTAGTTCACAACTCTGCCTGTTAACTGATAGCGCCTTGATGCAGTAACTGAATTAGATTGCAACAGATCAGAAGAAGAAAAAAATTGTCACAGTCCTGGACTTTTGGTTCATGACTTTGCCTTCTTGATTTCATTATTACTCTAGTCTCCCCAGTGTTTCCATGTTTGCATTTCTTCTTTGTGCTCCTGTTTCCTACTGTCCCTGTATCATGTTTAGTTAGTGTGGATCTTCTTGTTTTGGTATTTACTTGATGTTCTTACTTCCTGTCTTGCTGAGCATCTTGATTACTTAGCGTCTTCCTCTTTTCCTTCGTCTGTTGTGCTCCTCTGTTCATCTGAATTTATTCTTGTGCTTTGTATTAATTTTGGGATTTCTCTTTTTTTATGCTTTGTTAATATTTGCACTTCCAAGACAGTAGAAAGCTGTTCTGCTCTCCATTTAGGTCAACCTCTGAAGGAACCAAAGAATATAAAGACCAAAATTTGTCCCCGATTTCAGACATGAGTAATCAGCAATATCCAAGCCCTAAAAAAATCACTAATGGACATTTCCATTACGCTTCTATGGAATAAAAATCAGTGTTACCTAAGTTTCCATTTTGACTATCAGAAGCTAAGAGCTATGATAGCACAATTACCCAAACAGGTAGGAAATGTTTGGTCATGAGAGTGCTGTGACTCACTCATATCTATTTATGATACAAAGGTCTGCTGAGTCATACCCAAGCACAAATAGGGTTACTGACGGTGATCATTGCAAGAACGATGATACAAATCTCTGAACAGATCTCAGAATGTGAAACAGAAAGAGGCCATAAATCTACTTGGCATAATGTAAGACAATTACAGAGTCATTAGAGTATTAATCAGGTGTAAAAGTGGGACTTAACACGTGGGAGAACTCTAAGAACGGGCGTGGCAGTGCAGCACGGTGAAAAGAAACACTTCAAAATAAATCATGTAGTAAAGTTATTTTCTTTGTGTTTCTTAGGTTTACTACTCTTTGTTGATTTAGACCATTTAATGTAACGAGATGTAAACAGATGTTACTGCATGTGTGCTATCATAACTGTGTTCCTGGCCTTAGCCAGTGTGAATGCAGGAAACTAAACAGCATCATCAGCCTAAATTTAAACTGACAGCTGCTACCGTTGATCTCACTCAGTGGTTTTCACACTTTTTCTGACATGTCCAACTCCAGAAGAAGAAAAAACGTTGACAGTTTTTATCAAACATTAACAATAAAAAAAGGATCTGTGTTGAATTTAACTATTAACAAAAAAAAAAAGGTGCATATCATCAATTCAATTTCACTAATTAACTCTTGTTTTTTTCACATTTTTCACATGGTTATTCCCCCCCTCATCACCACGGCCTGCACTACAGTTTGATAATCCAAAGGCCCCATTATGCTCAACGTTCTCCCCATGGTGAATAGCACAACACGACAAAGTGACATCGCTCTGGTGGCAGTTCATCAGGTTGCGCACCTCTCGAGAAGCACACATGCTGTAGCCACATCCAAGTTTAAGACACAAGTGTACAACTGACTCGGTTTTTTTCACCATTTCAATGACATATCAGTACAGGAAGTCAGAGATTCAAAGATTATACAGTGGAAGGCGTTCCAACAGTTTGGAAAGATGAGACTTTCTGGAAAACGAAAAACCCTCCTGTTGTGACTTCTTCTTGTGCCGTAGGCGCTAATACAAGATCTGTGGTGAGGGCGAAGCAATCAAAGCAGCGGTTATACTGGGGCCCTGAGAGTGGCCATGAAGACCACTGCCTGCTCTGCACCAGTCCAACATGGACTCAAACTGGACAACAATAGTGCTAAATAACAAGTATAGCTTACACTAAACAGCCTATCATTGTCATACTATTAGAATGATTACAATGATTGTACTACAATTTTGTTTTTTGACACCAGATACCCGGTTAACCAGATAAGATCCACTGCAGTTAACATAAGGACATCACACCTGAGGATTAAAGATTTAGCTATCAAACGTCTTGCTGAGCAGTGCTTCCCTTTAAAAACGCTGTTGTTTTTGCTCACTTGCACCCACGGTAGTAACACAAACACTGTTATCATTAGGACAAAAAGACAGAGAGAAAGCCACTGTGCAAACATCTTCCCATTCTTAGAGGTGATATTTGAAGGTAACAACATGCTTCAAGGAGCTGTTCTATGTTTCATAACAACACAAGCTGAAGATCCTTTTCACCTCTGACCAAAAGCGTACACAAACAAAACAGTTAACCAGAATTCTTTCAGGGGCCTGACAATAGCTGTGCTCAAAAGGCAGAAGAGACAAGAACAAGACCTGCAATGACCAGCGTTTACTGAAGACGAAAGAGGACGACAATGTTGAAGAATCAGTGCTTCTCTCTTTTTTGCACAAACTGAGGTAAATCATAAACCATCCATAAAAAATATATTCCAAGACAGATTGTTTTCCTTACCTACCTTGCTCTGATATTCTTCAAAGCGGGCTACATTCATTCACTACAAACTAATGTACATGGAAATGTATACATCCTTTTGAGACGCAATAGTGGGATGAAGAAATGCATTTGTAAATACGCTGACAACGTCTAGCACTGCATTTAATCAAATGTGTTTTTGATGTGCTATATCACATCTCAGCTCTAAACATTCGATGTCCGGACGGCGCGTGATGCCTTTCTCTCTCACTCGACCACGCAAAGTGACGCTCGAAAATCTTTCTTACACTCTTCCTCAACTTCCCCACCTTTTCTTTCTGTGCGGCTGCTCTCTGTCAAACTGTGGAAGCCATGGGTGGGTTGCGCCTAAACTCAAGGCCTGAGCAACAGCTGCAAAGCAAACCTGCTAAATTAACCGGGTCTCCATGAGCTTCACATATGCATTATTCTAATCAAAGCATATTAGATCATCCAGATACCTTAGACATATGGGTCTCTGTATTCTCATGCCGTCACCATCTGTTTCTCCTCCCCTGTTTTTTGAATTTTTTTCCCCCGTTGCTCTCCATCTGAGTAAATCCCTTGTTCACACAGCTGCTTTTCTGAGAGACTGGCATAGATTTCTAACATCGCAACTACTTCGTGATACGTTTCCACATCGAGTCAAACTTGGAGCACCATATGTGTGCATAACCACATGTTATGAGTTTTAGCTACATGGTGGATGTAATTCCAACTAGTTTGCAGAAAACGTACGCACATTATGTGCCTCGTGTCAGCTCAAAAGGAGACGAAATCCACCAACAAACTGTTCACAAACAAATTATCCTCTCAAAGAGAAACTGACAGAAAATGTTAAATTCTTATAAGATGCTGAAATTTTCAGATGAACAACAAAAATCCTGTTTTTCACCTACTCAGTTTTAAAAGCTACTATTGAATGAAAATCAGCATTTACATAATGAATATATTAAAATCATTTGTATTTTAAAGTTGCTTGCTCCTGGTTGTCTGTTTATTATCAGCGCCAATACAATCTACGATGTTGTAGCAGGATTTGTGCATATTTGGTTCAGTGATGTGGACTGAGGAGGAGGAGGAGGAGTGCATGAGAATGAGCACAAATCATTGTAGTTGTGCTTCTGCAAGGATTTTAGACGTTAACCAGAGTTACAGGGATATACAAGACAACCTAAACATGCAACATACACAGAGTATTTCCCACTGCCTCTCAGTCTGCCACTTTTATTTACTCAGAGCTGTTTCTACTAACTCTATGTTTAAAATGTCTCAGGTATGAGCAAAGCAGAAGTGTGAACACAAGACAGAAAGTTGTAAAGAAGCAAGGTGAAAAGTGAGCAGGCAAGATGTCTGCAAACTGTCTATTTCTGCAGCATTTTGATGGACACTGTTTTCACTCATCAGAATTAGGATTTTAGTTTATTACATATACATTTGTTATACAGTGATTCTCAGCTGGAGAAGGGTGGAGTGGGTCTTGTATGCAAGTCAGGAGATAGGATTGACAGACTCCACTAATTAATGGAGTTAAGATAACTCTAAATTACCCATAGGTGTGATTGTGAGTGCGAATGGTTGTCTGTCTCTCTGTTTTACCCTGCCTCTGACTGGTGACCTGTCCAGCGTGTACCCCACGTCTCACCCCATCGTAACTGGGATAAGTTCCAGGCCCCCTGCTACCCTGATAAAGATAATTGGAAGAGAATGGAAGGATGGATTTGTATGACTCATATCCTGCTTAGATTTGTTTCCTGTTACATTATTATTACTAATAAATGTCATAATACTGGGTGGCATACAGAAACTGTATAAACTTGGAGAAGAGACCAGTAAAGAAGGAATGGGTGTGGGTCACATTTTATGCTTCAGTGCAACATAACTTACCTGAGTTTTTAATTTTTTGACATTACACATCCAAATATAAGTTGTAACTATGTAGAAACTTCTGCAGAAGTCTGTGGCTCTGGATCTGATTGTGCTTCAAATGTTAGTAACTGGCATCTTTTCTAAGGCTGTCATTATATTCAGGACCTTGAGTTGTGGTGCATAACCAGTGTTTTTTTGGTCTTGTTTTCTCTGTGCAAGCTGAAAAATCAAAGCAGACGGTGCTTTTCATGATGGGGGCTTTAAAGAGATAGGGCATGAAATGCAGCATTTTAGATAGAGAGAGAGAGAGAATATACTTTTTGAACAATAAAACATGTTAAACGATTCTGCTAGACATTCAAAATGACAAAACACACACACACACACAAACATGCTTCTATATACTCTGAAAATCTGTTTAGGGAACATGCTTGCACTTGTGACTGCTCTCACTACAGCTGAAATCATGACTTCCATTTAATCCCAAGGTGGAAAGCTTTAGTTACTGGACATTTAAATCATCACACCATGAGACAGGATCCCTTAACACACGCTCAAATAACTGACAAGCAGCCATAAAATCAGCAGTGGTTCTGCAACACAGTTTTTGACAACACAAACAGTTTTATCGCTGCGTTTCAACTGCTCAGCTGTTCAAGCAGTAACCATTTAAGCAGTTATAGTGGGGTATGAGCGAAATATTTTTGCTTTATTATGTTTTTTGGAAAAGTCAATATCAAACCAGATTATGAAACAGATAAAATACTGAGTGTGCATCAGAGAATGCTTTTAGTGTTGTGTTTTTTGTCCTGCGGTGGTTGGATTGTGGGTGACAATGAAATCCAAGCACAGAAATTCAGGCACCTACCAGAGTTGGTGATGGTTAACAGGTCTAGACGCCTTTGTTGCTGGAAGAAAAGGAGAGAATAAAAGAAGTCAAATGTCATGAAATAATCAATCACAGTTCTCATTTATAAACCCTGCAGAGATGCTCAAATTTGCCAAATTAGTTTGCTGAGTTTAACAGCTTTCACAGTTGATGGTAAAATAAGATTATTTACTAAAGTTATTATTTGTCATTTTTTGACGCTCTGTGGGTAATTCTGTATCGACGTTTGTTAACATGTGTGGCTGTGTTTGTAGTTGTATTTTAAGAGTACTGTGATGTCTCAAAAATGGTTTGAGACACTACTCAAACCATTGTTGAGTTTGCAGTCTATTTGCAATCTACAAGTTTGCAAAACCAAACTTGTCTTTTTTTCAAACTTGTTTCCCAAAGCAGCGTGTGCATGTGTGTGAGTGGGTGCACGTGGAAGTGTGATCTCCTCGGTTTCAATGGAGTGCGTTTGAAAGAGTGCGCAATTTTACACTTGACGACTTCGGCAGGTGAGAAGGAGTATTAGGGGGGTGCTAGCTGGCTACCCCTCTCTTTAACCTGCTGGCCTCCCACACACACACACACACACACACACACACACACACACACAAAATCACAGACATGTACACTTGACTGTCAAGCACTGCAGTAATCAACACCTCAGCCCTCCTCATCCACTAGTCCCCACGGGAAAGATCTTCACATTTTAGGAAAGTATGCACACACACACACACACACACACACACACACACACACACACACACACACACACACACAACGCATTCGTGTGTATGCATAAACGTGCATGAGAGAGTGAGAGAGACGGTATGGCTCTCTCACCACACTAACCAGTTGCTGAGAGGGATAAGCAAAGAGACTCTCAACATACTTGGAGTCCTTCTCTCTTCAAATACAGCACTGCCTGGAGTGGAACTCTCTGATAGGCCTACTAAACACTTATTTTAGTATTTAGCAGATGTTCTTACTCAGAGTGACTTATAATATACAATACAAGTGGAAAGAGGTCCACTGAGTGCATTTCATCTGCCACTGTATTGACAATCAAGAATGCAGTGAGTCACACTACTCAGTTTTTTAATTCTATAAAATTTACCCAAAATGTTCGATACAAGTGGTGGGATGAAGATAACGATGAGAATGTGCTTTGAGAAATTTTATGTAGACAAAATGTGGGTATCAGTGGTTTGTAATAAGGTTGTGCTAAAAAAAAATATTAAAGGAAAAAAAAAAACAGGGAAGACGGAGGATGGAGATGGTGACATGACTAAAATTCCTGCAACTGTGTAGAGTGAAGTTGCAATCTCATTTCCTCATGATTGCGTTGAAGACGGGGACCAGATCTGTGACCACTCGCAGCCAGTTTCATTTTCAAAGCAACTTTGATGCATTGAGATGACAATAAAACAGCAATAAGACCGAGTCAGTCTGCAACTGAATGGGGTCAAACAGCAATTTCATACAATCGGTTTGTGATAACGCTGCAATTAACTGATAAATAAGTGAAAATCGCAAATCTAGTGCCGTCTACATAGGCAGAAATTGACATTCATATTAACCAATTACATTCAGAACCTCCATAAGTATTGATGTAGTTACTGCAGGACGGTTATTTAACTGCAACATAAAACAGGTGCTTAACAATCTTGCTTTTAAATCGGAGTATAACCACAGTGCAGACAGTTGGCAACCAGTTGCGTCGAGTCCCTCATTACAGAAAGACACGCTGCAGATGAGTTATGCTCACTGGCACAGACCTACTCAGAGCCAACATGTCGACACTCTGCATTTATAAATCAGACAGTAATTAATTGCAAACTTTCACAAATCAGCCTGAGCGTAACTGCAGTCCAGATCAGACTGTGATTGTTTGGAGACAGTTTGCCCGTGCAACTGCCTTGTAATCAAAAGATGACAAAAGCAGTAGATGGAAATCAGCTGGTCTCTGCAACTTGCAGATACACAGATATTTCCTAGTTGCAAGGAGGTTACAGTCCTCTATTTACTTTAGTGAGACTGAACCATCGCGAGAAAGCTGAGAAGTATTTTCTTAGTGGTCTGACAAAAAAAGATGCTGAAATGTGATAATATGAGAGGGTGGAGGCATGCAGGTTGTTTTACAGGTAGATTTATTTACTTATGAAGCCTTGAGTAAAATGTCACTCATGCCACACTCACATTCCCATACAGAACATGGAGCAGTGTAAATATTCATGTTACATGTGAATGCACATGTGGCTGTAGTGCTGTGTGAAAGAGGTACAGTTGTTGTGATGGGAGACCACGTATGCGGTAGAGGTCACTGTGACATCATGAGTCATAGACAAGCTGAGATCACAAACACACGCACACACGCACACACACACACACACACACACACAGAGCCCCTACCGTCTACAGACATCCACATGCACAGGGCTGTTGCTACCACCTTAAGAGATCACAGAGAAACACTGACACCTCTTATTCTTAAAATTGCTGCTGGACAGCAACAGACCACATTATTTTTATTTCTTTTTTTCTCTTTTTAAAAAATTATATATTTTTCTTTCTTATTTTGTCTGCTTGGACGTATATTGTTAGATTTACACGGTCCAGCTCAAGCTCTGCATTATGACGTCCATGGACACGTGTGAAATAGACACGCAAATGTGAAACAGACACGCATGTAGAAGTTGAATTACCAGGAAGTAAAAAAACAAATGCAGAAATGTCTCGTCTTAAGTTTCTTAAAACGGAAGTTTATGCATTAGCAGAGAGGTTGATTCAATTATCACTGGGATTGTGTAGCACCCTCTACTGGCCCTAGAAATCCCTGCAAGTGAAACTGTGGTGGAGTGACTGCTGAAGTGGCATTTAAAAAATGTTTCAGATTTTATTAAGATTATGGTACAGCTGTAGAAAATCAGACATATGTGCGCACAACATGCAGAGTGCCGAGGCACTTTAAACCCTGATAACATTTTAAAATCTATTCTCATACTCAGCCCATCCATTCTTATACTCTCCTACGAACACACACACACACACACACACACACACACACACACACACACACACACACACACACACACACACACACACACACACACACTCTTACTCAATCTGTAACCACCAAATTCAAAGTGTAAGCGCCGTTCAGCCTGCCAGTACGTATATACAGATACTGAATCTGTGGTAGAGAATTACAACACACTACCACTGCTTTATCTTCCTGCTGCTTTTGTTAGTCCTCAACATGAATAACGTGCTTAGGAGACACACACACACACACACACACAAACATACGCACAGTGAAAAGGGAGCAAGACAGACAGAATCACATTAGCAAAAGCATTTCAAGGCAGAAAATAGGATTGAATTAATCTTCATCAAACATAGCCAAGAGCTGGGGGATCACACCCTGGCTGAAGCCATCCCAGCCTCACTGCCCCCTCACTGCCATAATGTCTGATGAATCAAATACATTAAATATTTGTTTCTGACTAAGTGATTGATTTCATCCTTAAAAAAAAATCTTTTGATATTTGACTGCAATGAAATTATACCTTTTATGGCTGACAGCTTAACAGATACTAATTACACCGACCTGATGACTGATGGAGTGCACGTTTGAATAAAAATCCAAGAAGGAGAAATTATTATTTGGAAAGAAACCCGTCAGCCTCAAATCCACACATTGTTTACCGCAGGTGAATCCAGACTGAATGCCAGTTTAAGTGTTATTAGGTCAGAAAACAAGAAAACAGTTGGGAGCCAGAGGTGACGGCCACTCCAGCTGTCATCATGTCCAGCCAGCCATTGTGGACTCTGGGGCTCTGTGGCCAGCAGCACAGTAAACAACACAGAGACAGACCAAGAGACCAGAGTCACACATTGACTTAAAACTGTGTTATAGGAGACCATAATTAACTTTTTATTTTTATAGGCAACTTTAGCAGTAAGCCTGGGTCAGTGCTTCTGTTCTTCAATATTCGATCTTTACGCCCATAAGTGGAAAGAAGCAATTTTGCAAAGACTTCAAACAAAATGTAAAATTGATATTCTGACTAAAAGATGAACCGCTGCGTTTCTATATAAATGCCTTTATTAGATTCTCTTTTTATTAGTTTCGATTAGTCTCTCTTGAATATTACACACACATATATATATATATATATATATATATATATATACACACACATATGTGTGTGTGTAATAAACAGGCTTATAATATTACTCCAACAATGTACCCCCTCCTCCCAATAAAAAAAACGAATCTACAATATTCTGATCAGTATAAATAAGTTCATTAAGAGAACCAATCAGCAGGCCAGATAGCAGACGGTGTCACCATCCTAATCTGGGTGGGAAAAGGAGGAGGAGGAAGGAGTCAAATCGAGTGACAGCAGTGGAAAAGCCATTAATGTACTAAACCCCTGCTTTATGAGTAAATTAAATATTCATTCACAATCTACCCAAAACCCATTTGCCAACATTTCCTCCAGAATTTACTTTTCATATTTGCTGATTGTTATCACACAGAAAAGAAAGGCTGAGAGAGTCAACGGACAGAGGAGGCAGAGGCCCCGCCTGGCAGGGGTGGGAGGGATGAGTAGCTAAAATCCCAGCCATCAATTTGTAGCTCATTTCAAATTAATTTAAAGTCAATATGGCTAAATTACACTGCTAAAGCCACCACCCAACTACTTTCACAGTTTTCAATTTTTAAAAATGAATTTGATGCCGTTGAAGGACACTAAAGTGTACCTCTGTGAACTGGGAAATATTACAGCATGTTGTATAGGGATGTTTTTTGGTAATTTATAATAGCATTATTAGCAATTATATAATAGCAATTATAATAGCATTATTATTATAATTATAATAATTATAATTATTATTTTTTTTTTATTAACAGTAGTAGCAAAAGTTCATAGGACTGGAGTGGACTGGTTCTTATATAGCGTTTTTCTACTCGAGCACTCAAAGCATTTTATACCTCATTTTATACCTTGCCTCATTCATCCATTTACAATTAGTCATTCAAGCACTTTTTTCTACATCTGCTTTCTATCTAACATTCACACTCTGATGAACACAATGGAGAACAACTTGAGATTCAGTATCTTGCTCAAGGCATGGGCACTTTGTCAGGGAGACTAGAGCAGCCGAGGATCAAACCACCAGTCTTTCGATTAGTAGATAGCCTGCGCTACGGCCACCAAGTGTATATCCCATTCACTAGCTGGGCCCACGTCCTCATTTTAGGTTTGGCTGCGTTTTTCAGTAGATAAAGGTGAATGGCTTAAACGTGAATTGAACTGCAGATTGGGGAAGGTCTCAGAGGCAGATCCCCCTGTACTAATGAGAAGTGCAGGAATTTTAAAAAAGGAGGGAGGGTGGGGCACGAAAATGAGAACGACCAGCTTGTAGAACTGGGAGATCACATTTGGATAAGACCCGGACAGGGCGTGTTTGGAAGCGTGATCTCGCTCCTGAAATTCAGATAACTTATCTCCAGTTGTGTGTATAGTGGCATATACAGGTAGGTTTGTATATATGTGTCAATCAAACAATATCTGGAGAATTTCCCTTTCCTGAGAAACTCTTGGGTTGTTTTTGCAGCATGCTTTGGGTCACTTTCCATTTAAAATGTGAAACTGTCTTATCTCCAATACTTGTCTGTACATGAGCAGAGAGTATAGCTGTTCACAATTTATCCTGCTACTTCTATCAGAAGTCCCGGCATCAGTAAACACTCGCGTCATGGTCTTACTGGCGGCCATACAAATCCATGCAATGACATTACCTCCACTGTGTTCGACAGATGATGTAGCATGCTGCAGATCATGAACTCTCTATGCTTTACTCTTCTCATCATTCCAGTACAAGTTCATCTCAGTTTTCATCATGTTTTCACAGTGGTGCTGGCTCTTTTTGATGTTTTCTAACAAAGTGACCTTCCTGTTCTTGAATGTAATCATCACAAAGTAGTCTCTTGACTGTAGACCTTGACAATGATATACACTACCTCCTTGAGTGTTTTTGACTGGGTTATGTGTTGTGAAATTATTTTTCTCAACCATGGAAACCAGTCTGGGGTGGTGTGGTGGTGCAGTGGTTAGCACTGCACTTCAACAACTGGATAAGTGGATAAAAATAAAAAAGGGGACAGACACCTTCTGCAGTTCAGGTAAATAAAAGGAGTAGTTACTTTTTGAGGAAAGTACACACAAAGTAACCACTGCATTTATGTCATGTCATTCATGGAGAGAAGCAAACAGTCATGATTGCTCTGATATTCATCATGTCATCATCAAATGTGAATGATATTTGTTTGCTTGCAATTTCTTTTGTAATGTCTATTAATGATCTCAGCTTTTGCACAGTGCAAATAGTCATAACTTCCAAGAAGTGATCTAAACATAGCCTCACTTGGAGGTATAAGAAAAGATCATCTTGATGGAGCGATCAGACAAATTTAAATCAGGATGGTTTTTGATTCCTGGAACTTTCTGATCGCATACATTGCATATAATTTGATATGAGTATGCTAAGTTACAGGCATTTTGTCTAAGTGTTGGCAGCTTGTTATGCATCAGTTGTTACTGTGCATAAAATTGTGCATATTTGTACCAATCCTGGTTTTACCCCCAGCTCTGTCGCTCTGTCGATGGTGTCAGATTGCAGGAAACAGACATCTGCATCCAGTCTCACTGCTGTCCCCCGAGTCCCAGAAATGCACACACACTCGCACGTACACAAACACGCTCACAAACAGCTTCCTATCATATATCCAGGGTCACTGTGAAGGTCGATGGTTGATGGGATTTTGAGTAAGAGCATCTTTGTTTCAGCAGCCTGACTAATCTTCCATTGTTTTCTGGTCCTCTCATCCTGTCTTCGCTCTGTCTACCTCATCTGGTAAAACTGTCCAATCACCTTGTGTGAGTCACTATTTTGACTTCTGTGGACGCTTATAGAGTTAAGCCCCACCACCGCCACACAAACACGAGGACTGAAATGATCTGTAGCACTCTAGAGGCAAAAAAGGAACCTGCTGCATTTGCCTGTCTCTGTGTGTCGAGCTGCATCTTACTCATAGTCCCTTGGTAACAAAGAGGGGAGATGAGGTAAGAATGAGCTAATGGGATGAGCTTTTTAGGTTATGTTTGGGTGTGGCTGTCTGCCCCCCTAAATTCAAGTACATCATAACGTCAGAGGAATACAGGTTTTCAGGACATGAGGTTTCGTAAGCTGCAAACTTAGTGGGTAAAATTTACAAATGAACACGAGACTTTAAAAAATAAAACATAAAGATTATAATCTCAGGCATCAGATAAATATATCAAAGGATCCCCCCCCCCAAGATGTTGTTTCTCTACTGGTTTCTTATCATTCAAAATGGGATCATGCCTCCATGTCTATGGCAGTTTCAATTAATACATGTCGTGGTCCTTCGAAAAGGTAAAAAAAAAAAAAGCATGGGAGCGTAGGGGATGGAAAGCAGGCCTTTGTTGCGTGACCAGGAGCCCTCAGTTAAAAATACAACAAACCAAATAAAAGATTTATTCCTTCTGAGAGCAGCTTCCTCCTGAGCGGAAGAAAGGACAGCTGTTGCCACCTGCATATGGCACACAGCTCTCTGCTGCCATTACAGCGGTGCCTCTAACACTATGGACTGTAGTATGCTATCTGATAACATGCACAACAGCTGGCGCATACAAATAATACATGCAGATGCATACAAGCATTCAGTCAAACACATGCACGATGTAAAGAATGTTCATATGTTGTACAGGTTATAGAGGTATGCACACCACTGCCTTTTCTCATAGCAGTTAAAAAACATGATTCAATTCCATCTTGATCATTAAATATTCATGAAGACCAATTAAAAGAGCAGCTAGGCTGGCTGTAAGGACCCTTTCCTCCATATTTCTGTCCGAGGCAGTCTGTCAGATTTCCTGTTTTTTGATCAAGGACCCCATGGGTGCAGACTATATGACCATGGTGGCCCACTTATCTTTTTTCAAATCCTCAAACTGTCAGTTTAAAGGCAATAACTTGATTCAGTTGGCCGATACTGGCTCCGCCAGCCAGATGGTAACAAAATGTTCCCTCAACACCATACTTTGAGTGGCCTTGGATGTGACATCACTTATGTGGGTGTGTTATCCAAGTTTGACTGGCAGTGTGCAAGTTTGACAAGGGCACTGCTGGCTGTGACAGCCAACGGCAAAACTAATCTGCTCCCTTTTATTTAAAGAAGCTTTGGACAAGATGTACAAGTGTGTTAAAAAAAAAAAAGTTGGGACGCTATTTAAAATATCAAGAAAAAAACATGCAGTGCTACATGTTGATGCGTCTTTTGAAAACACAGGCTAACCATTTTAGAACTGAAGCTATGAATGTAAGACATTCAGTAGCAATAGTAAGATGTCTGAGGTGGATGTCGGCCAATGAGCTACATTTGTTCTTCAACAGACTGACTGAGCTTGCTTGCACAGATTCCAAACATCACCTGCTTAGATCTCTGCTCTCTGCACTGCAAACATTCAGGCAAGAAGACAAGTGTGTGCTGTTTGTGGTAGTCCCAAACAAAGGAAATACAAAAAAAGAAGAGCTGGAACACCAGGAATGGCTATCTCAAAAAATGACTCCAATAAGAGAGTACAGGAATGATATCTGTAGCTCAAGAGCTCCTCAGGGAACTGTCTTTGTCTTCTTTTATCTGCTGCATATCACAGCACTGTGAAACTTTCACAGTGCCTCTCAGAGGACTCCAGATTTCCCAGTTCAAAACTGCCCTGTATTCAGCATTATGCTGATCAAGTGAGAGCTCCTACTTTAATCCTAGTCTTTGCAACTAAAAATACAGTTACATGGGGGATTGGTTTGAACTATGGCGTCAAGTGGTCCAAAGTTTAGAGGCACTGCCACCTGATGAAGACCAGATAAGCTGCCTTGGAGACTCCTTACTAGGGAAACGGTAGTAACCAGACTGAAAAGCAGCGCACATTTCGGTGCTTTTTTTTCTTGATACCAGGTACGTACGTTCTTTTAGAGCAGAGCTACAGATTAAAAATGCCCAAGGCAAAGCGGTCAAAAGTCTTGCTGCACTTCACAGCAAAAGATGCAAACTCAGCAGCCTGCAACAAGTGCTTTAAGGTGATAATGCGCAAAGGAGGTAACACCTCGAATCTCAAAACACCTGCCGATGCATAGCGTTTTTTTAAAAGCTGAGAAATGCACCGTATTTGATAGCTTGCTGCAAGACCTCACACCAAGCACATCTACTGCGGGAGTGGTGCCTGTTATCGGACCCGGAGTTAGCAACATACCCCAAGAACCCGAAGAGGAGAGTCCTGGCCCCTAGCCCTGCCAGTGTGACGGATGATGATGGCAGCAGCAGCCGTTCTTCTCTGGGTGAGTATCTTAATGTTGTTCGTGTGTAATTTACATTGAGTAGGCTAACCACGTTATTAAATTAATGCATGTAAGGTGCACTAGCAAACATCGTCGTAGTTACATGTGGCTGTCTTCTTGTTTGATAGAGTGATACCATATATGCCCTATAGCTGCAGAAAAGGCTAACATTGTTATCTTTTTACAAAAAAAAAAAACTGCTAAACATGAGCGGTTTTAGGACAAAGTTTGTGTTTTCCATTGTTTAAGCACCGGTTCCAACCAAAGGAGGTATGTTGTATCAACAGAAAAGGCTAACTTGGTTATCATTTTGCAGAAAAAAAGAGACTGCTAAAAATAAAAACATAAGAGGTTTTTGGACAAAGTTTGTGTTCTCCATTGTTTAAGCACCGGTTCGAGCACCGTTTAAGCACCGGCACCGTTTCAAAAGTACCGGTTTGGCACCGGTATCGGATAAAACCTAAATGATACCCATCCCTACTCCTTACGCAGTCAAACTGTGAGTCCTTTACAGTGTCTCCACAAAACTTGCTCCCAGTCCCTCTCACCTGTTCAACTTCAGAAAAGGAGTCTGGTCATACCTGCCACGGTGTTTGGTTGCCCAGGTAATGACATGTGAAAAATCAGATCAACTTTTCTGTTCAAGACTTAGTTTCTGTCATGTTGTGATCCAAAACTGAGTTTATCTTTTCTCCATGGATCATGCATTCACAGGGCAGCCGTATACAGTGTGTCTGTGTTACGCATGTCCTTGATATGAGTGCACATGCCTGCACAAATGGGTAACTTAAGAGCCCCTGCTGAGCCAAGAGTTTCCACTTTGACCCGGCATAGAATCGATGACAGACTCTTGACACTGGGGACGAATCAATGACTTGAGGACACTGATAGCATACACACAACTACCCTCATAAAGACACACCCACTCAGATGGACTCTGTCCTATCATCATTTCCCCATTGGGCTGTGATTGACCCCTGCCTGATGGAGTGCAGGTGTAGTGACCTGGTATTTACTAGAGAACGCTGAATCAATGCCCCGTCGGTCGCAGGCACTCGCTCAGGACAACGCTACATCACTACTGAGCACAGATAAATGCCTTGCTGTCCTACCATTAGTAAGGAAGAACATTAATCATTTAAATCATAAATCATTGTTGACATATCTAGTTTAGAACTAAATTAGTTTTATTAACGGTATGTATAAATACATAAAAATAATCTTGGACCAGCTTCTCCAAGACTTAATCTACTATACACTAAATGTATGAAGACTATTTCCCATTAAATGATGCCTCTTTGGTCATGTCAGTGGAACAAATGGCTGAAATGAATACTGGTCTATCTAGCTCACTAGCTCAACACACAGTAAAAAAATGCCACTGTATCCCTCATTAACAAGTCCTAGAGAGCAGGTTTTCATTTATATGACAGCATGCTATGTCTTCTACTGTGTGGTAAAAAGTTTTATCTTTGGGAAGCACTCCAATGCCAGTGGTATATTGGAAAATCCACCTTGGTTTTATAGTCATTTTATGTGAGCAGTCATCAATCAACTGTGAGAGATTGAAAAACGGGACTGAGATTATTCCACACGGGGTCTCAATCCTTCAAAGGTGTTAAGTTTTTGCGACTGAAACTTATAGTTGTGCTTCTTCTTCTTCTTCTTCTTCTCAGAACACTGAACTTGAATATCGATTGCCGTTCTCCCTGTCTTCAGGCCTGCCCTACTGGAGTATCAATAGACAAGTTGTAAGGTTGAAAAGTTCACCCATCTGTTCTCAGGGGCCTAATTGGAGCTGAAGGTCAGGGGAAGTGTACTTTTCTATTGGTTTATTGCCTTTATGGATCCAACAACAGTGGTGAACGTGCCCGTGCACGTGTGTTGTGCTACTCTCTTGTTTCTTGCTGCCATTTTCCATTTCAAAACCTGTTATTTTTATTTTTCATGATATCCTACACAACAAATTCAAATGTCTGTTATCTTCAAGTAACCAGACAGTGGGAGACATATTAGAAAAGAAATGAAACAAAATGTTGTGTGACTAAAGCGTTTTCTCCGGCACAACTTTCCCATTTAGTTGAGTTCAATCAGGTATCGGAGTGGAGTGCTGAATAGTTCTTTAAAGCTGGAGCAGGCTGGGCCGCTGTGTTACTGGTAATTAAGCGGGACAATAATTAGCTGCTAGCAGTGTAGAGAGAAGCAGGTGGGGGGAGAGTTTGGGGGAGAGGCATTGAAACACGATTTCAAGCAAACAAAAACAACACACACACATGAAATCAAACTACGAGACTTAAGAGATGTGTGTATCTTTTCCCCATGTCAAAACAGCCAACGCACTCTCCAGATGTTGATGTGTGGAGCAGATGGATGCACTGTTTGGTGTCTGGTAACTTCTAATCACAGTCTGGAATGAGAGGGGGGCTAGAAAAGATGACGGGGTGGTGTTCAAAGGACACTTGTTTGATGAGCAGCAGTGGGTGTATCAGGAAAGGGACGAGAGAAAGTTATGCTGTACAGTAGTCTCCTTCCTGCTCTCTGTCTCACTCTGTCAAGAAAGCTTCAACTTCCTGCTAGTGTCATGTGACTTGGAACCTAAAAATCAATTTAACGCAAACAAAGCTGTGTTGGCCGTCGCAGGTACCTGGCTTACAGCCAGTTCTAATAGCTGTGTGAGTTTATGTGCATGTGTGTGTGTGTGTGCGAACTGGGCCGGTCTGGGGTACTCCTGTGTAACCTGCCTGTGCAGGAATGCAGCACGGCAGGGGTAATAACAGAATGAGAGCTAATATGTGTTGTTGCCTTTCTGTTGACTGCTGGGAATTTTGTTTTGGTACGAAGGTAGGAATGAAGACACGTGAACCAGAACATATTTTTTTCATATGTAAAACGTGCTGCAAAACAAACTCAGGTAGACTGTGTTATTTAAAGTTTGCATGACAATACTCTGCAGGTTAGTGCAGGATAAACAGGTTAGTTTGCTGTACTGTGATGGATTTAAAGTAAAGAACAGTGCGTGACTGGTGCACAGTGGCTGTGGTGCTTATGGTGCGAGTTAAGTTAGATCAAGTGAAGCAGAGATGCATTTGAAGTTAAGCTGATTATGTTTGACTGAACTGCAACTTCATACAGTCTAATAAAAAGACAGCATAAATGGTATACCGTCATTGTAGGATGGAAATCAGGCAGGACATGCAGGAAACATCTGCTTACATCTTGTTGAATTCAGTTGTGTACATCCACAAAGAGGAGCAGGTCAGCTGATCACAGCCTGTGTATTAAGAAAATCTACTGGAGCTTACATTAGAAATTATTGTCAGTTGTGATTCATTTCTCCACACTGAGCCATTACAGCTGATTTTAGGGTTCCCAAACCTGCTGAGTTCCACTTTAACATATTCCCTGCTCATTTTCCTGTTTAGAGACAAAGTCATTCTCTACAATGTAGAGAAATGGAGATTTTTTTTAAATGTTCCTTCTTTTTCTCTGCTCATGTTCAACATGACTGATTCAAACTGAGCACATTTGTTAGAATTAAAATTTAGACTGAACTCCTGAGGTTCAGTTAGCTTTGCAAAAAAAATGCTTGTAGAAACGTCCTCCAAAGAGCTACTTTTTATTTTCTAACTTTGAGTAGATTTTAGAGCCTGTTCTTTTTCACTTTCACTTGAGGATTTTGTAGCAGTAGTATCTGTACTTCTACTTAAAAGTAAAGTCTTGATACTTTGGCTATTTATTGAGTGTGTATGGAAATTACATAACCAATTACATGACACATCACTGACTGAGCCTGACATCCAGAGATATTTTTTCAGCTAAACTAATCTTTCTCTAGCCTCATCCATAATTGCATTATATTAACATGTTTATAACATCATCTGCAAAAACACTACTCTTAGTTTTGGTTATTTTAAAGCCTCACATGTGTGTATTTGTCTACACCTACAGAATCTGTGTTGCTAATGAGCAGCACTGCTTCACTGTAAAGCTGCACCTGCCTCCACCAGCTCTGGCCCCAGCCCCTGCAAAGCTTCTTTTTTAACCTGGCCTATCTTTTCTCTCTTGCATTTCTAGACCTTTTACTGCCCCAGGAACCCCAGTCAAGGTCTCCCCTCCTCTCAGGAGCCTCTTTCCCGCCCCCTGAGATAAAACAAACAAGAAAACAGTCGTTTGACGCATCTGTAATCACCTTAGTTATATCCGCTGGAACTGAGGGCTTTTAATTTGCCGTGCTTTTAATTTGTTTTCACAGCAGTTTCGAGCAAATTGAATTTGTTAATTAAAGCAGCAAAATGAAATGCTGAGCATTATTGACGAGATGCTAATTGGGTTAGTGTGGAAATTGGAAGTGGGGGTGAAGTGGGGTGGGTGGAGGCTAACGAGAGGGCTGAGGGAGGAGAGCGGGGCATTTTGGGGTATCAATAGTCAGGACAAATCACATTACAGAACAGCGCAGAAAGGCTACATGCCAAGTGGCCCTGTGGCGGCTCCATTATGATCTGTGTGTAGGTGTGTGTGCACGCACAATAAAGCTCAGTTTTTGGGAGGGCAGACGGTTGTAGTTCCTCCTGATTTCTTTCAAACACGAGTAAATACAACCCTTTGTTTAGGCAGGTGTGTTCACACAACCTGTCAAACAGCAGTGTATGATATTTTTTACTCCACAGCCTACCAGGAGCACTCACTGCTTTTCTTACTGTTGGCCAAATCTACATAACAGTTCCATAGTAACAATCAAAATTATGTGAGAATAACCAATACCATTATCAGCTTTGCGCTTCTCCATCTGCAACTTTATACAACAAAAGTACAAAAGTGGCAAAATTCAGTCACAATCCTCTAACGTGTGTCTCAACCTCAGAAATAAGCTGGAGTATGTGTGCAGCGGCTAGCTTCGATATTTGTAAATCAAATTTGCTGCTTTTCCTCTTAAACGCAGCACAATGCCAAACCTGATGCATGCGTTGTGCTGAAAGGAAGGCCCATTCTGGCTTATCCTCATAGCAGTGTGATGGATTTGTGTAGGGGATGCAGGATTCGGAAGAGCAAATACATTACAGCACTGCACATTTTAAACAAATATATAGGAATCTGAATAAGCTTTACATTTCAGAAGATATCACAAATCCTGCTTCAGACCTTTACCAACACAACTATATGAGAGACCTGTTATTATCTGCACTTTGGGATTTAACAATTCTGAAAGCAAAAACGAAATAACATTGCAAACATCCACAACACTGAACGGCAATGATTGCACTGCAGTTGGAATAGAATGGGTATTTTTATTTTTAATTCATGATCCATGACTTGTGGTAAAAGGATTTTTTCAACATAGTTGTTGTTGTTCATCACCTCTCAAGAAAATAAAACTAAGGTATGATTTAAATTTTTTTTAAAATCTTAAAAATCTTTTTTAATGGGTACACCTAAGTGCAAACTGCATTTAATTAGACACATTAAGACGTTGTGAGAGAAGTTATGGCTGTGAAAGCTGTTCATATCATTGCACAAAACCCAGTCTTTTGTTGCAGCTCTGCATATTTATTTCTATTTGTCATGACTGCTGAGGGTCTGAGTAGATCAAGGGGATTTATATGCTCATTAGTCAAACACACCCTCCACCCATTTTTTTCCCATTTACACTCAGTGAACTCAGTCTGCAGGCTGGTGAGTCTTGGCACGAGCATTAATGGCGAACAATGCCAATCTCCACTCTGAAATGTGCCCGGTTCATTTTTAAATGCCAACATTTGTCTGTCCATGTTTACTGTAAGTACAGACTGTTCTGAGGTGGTGAGCATTTTTGGTGGTTATACTGATCCACGTCTGACTCCGCGAACCCATAATGTTTCCACACCACTGAAGTTTTTTTTTTTACCTCTCTTTTCAACCAACGGCAGTCACTCTCCTCTCCAAATAACTTCTGCTTAGCTTTCCGAGCTTCCCTCGGGTCCTCTTAATCAGCGGTCCCCAACCCCCGGGTCTATTTTTGTTTTAATAAACATTATTATTCCTGTTAAGAAACTGTTTGTTTACAAAAGTTCTGCCAAAGTTAAGCCATTAACATTACTAGATGCGCTCACTACTCTCCTTTAAGGTACATACATACTTATACAGCCCAAACTCACATGTGCAAGTTTTGGGTGGTTATTAAAAAGCCAGAAGTGGATGCATAATCCGATTAGTCAACTAATCGCAAAAATAATCGGTGACTAATCAACAATCAAAATAATCGTTTGTGGCAGCCCTACTCTTCACGTGAAGTCCAGGTAATGGGAGTTTAAGTAGTCCAGCTAAGGCTTGCCATAGGCTTTCATGGCAGCGGAGGTTTGTCTGATGGAGTGAAGATGGTGGTAGTAAAGACTGCCAAACCACATGTTCTCCTTTCATCCCTGGGAGTGCCTAACCAAAGCATGCACATACACATGCACATATACATGGAGGAGGGTGTCTCCTCAGCAGATAGAGTAGTGTCTTTCTTCTGCAGTTTCCATCATGTCTCAGCAGGGCCATACTGCTCACCGTTGGTGGGAAAGGACCAAAGACCTCCTGAAGTGTTGGAATGTAAACACCGACCGTCTTGAAGCTCTGGCACTCAGCAGATTGTCCAGGCTGAGGCTACTGAAGAAACATGTTACACTATCAAACAGGAGGAGGAAAAAAAGGCATGCCAAACAATACCAGAGGGCAGCCGGCATTATTCCAACAACTGGGAGCGCTGTGGCTGAGCGTGTGGTTTTTTAGCTACCACTGACACATTAAGTGCCACTGGTGTTAACAATGCTGAACCATCCCCAAAACAGATACTGCAGCTATAGAGAAAATCACCTTTGCAGAAATGAGACGAATTGCAAATCCTCCAACCCAACTGCCTAACTGCCTAGTATTAAACATTACTTCTTAACCAGCTCATTGACCCTTCAGAGCTCTGCTGAGCTGTTCAGTTCTAATACCGCTCATCTCCCTCTGGCTACACTGGCCCAGTGCACTACTAATGAGAAGAATTCATTCATTTGACTTGAAGGACAGAGTTGGGTTGGGAAGAGGACAGAATGAGAGGAGGAATGGGATGAAATAAGGACAGGAATGACAAAAAAAGTAAGATTAGAAAAGAAATAGTCTAAAAGATTGGAGAGAGTTATTTGGAATTAAGGGGGAAAGGAAAGGAAGGAAGAGGGAACAGGAGTGGGAGATGAGCAGCAAGTTGGGTGAGATACAGAGCAGTGGTTGAATTACAGAGGTGATTATAGCACTAATTACAATCTGAGCCGCTTCATTGATAAGGTCCCAGCCAACACCTGACAATTCTTACCGCTCTAGTCTGTTATGATGAAAATATTCAAAGCAGGGTGTGTGTGTGTGTGTTTGTTATGAATATAACCCACTAATGGCAATGCGACCTTTCTCTAAGTGCACTCTCCTTCATATCTAACATAGAAATAGTAGTCTACGCTACATCTTAAAAAAGGAGAGAATTTTAGTATGAATTATTGATATGCATTGATCATTTTTAAATTACATTAAAAGGGAATTTCTTTCTGATCTACACTATTTAAATATGCACATGCGTTATTTATGCTACGGCCAGGGAATTATAAAACCACACAAGTTAGCTGAGTGGCTGATTTTAAACTTGAACTTTCCAGCTAGCTAACAGTTGGCTGGAAGGTTTAAGCTAACAGTTAGCTAGCTTAGCTAAAGCAGGTCTTAGTTGTTAAAAAGAGTTTAGTAGTGAAATATGAGATGACGCATTTCGTCAGAAAACATAACGAGGTCTCAGTATCAGCTTCTAACCTTTTCATCTCTTCACACTGGTGCCATCTGCACCGTCTCAGGAAGAGGAAAGGATTTGAGTCACTACGCATGCAATAAGTAACAGATTTTAGTGTCTGTCATTGGTGAATTATCAATATGAAGAATTGCATGAATGCGGCGTATTTATTGTTGAAGAAGAGTTAATGTGGAGATGAGTGCATTGTTTGGAAAATTATAGCCCAGTCCAGTAATTTGTTGCTGAATTGTTCACACATTTGCAAAGCCACAAGTGTAAGTTAAGCCTGAATTAAGTCTAGACAGAACATGCAGGCTAATCTTGTTGCATAACTAACAGGACCTCTTTTCCTCTCCTCTCTGATTGTTTTGGACTGCTTATTAGCACAGTTAAGTGCTTTTGTTGTTGAGTGTGGACGGATATTTGCCATTTCCGACTTAACCAACTAGTTTTATCCACCAAAAGCACAGCCTGTCCTAAGGTTACGGAGCTGTCCTTGACCACTCTGCCAAACAAATTAAATACCCTGTACAGCATTCCTATTTCTACCAATTCTAACACATAATAACCCATTTGGAGAGGGTGAATCTGAATGCTTTTCACAGTCCCTATTACTAAACGTCCTCGTTTTAGAGAGTGCACTCAGCAATACGAATCAACCTGAAAGGGATTGAATTGTGGGACACCACTGTATTTTATGCTGCCAGTAAATATATCTATCTTGTTCATAACAATTTGCAGGTCTGTGTTTTGTAATCATAAAACTGATACGTTTGGAAGAGATACGAGAGCCGTTCTTTTGAGAGGGCTGATTACAGCAGGCACCATCTGCGTGGAGCCCACAGCTGCCTGCCTCATCAGAATACCTAATATTCCAATGGAGGGGGCTCTAAGTACCTGGCAAAGCCAAGTAGATAGATAACAAAGAGCCTATTAAATAACGGACAAAGTGGCCTGTGAAGGTAGGGGTGGGGGATATGGGAGTGTGTGGTGGGAATTAGTCTTTTAGTTCCACACACACTCTGAGATGAGATAGCCCCGAGTTCTAATTAAAATTCTCTTTCCAATCTAAGGTGGTAATTTTGATCTGAGAAAGAGAGGAAAGTTTGATGTCTTGCAGACAGACTGCTTCTGTTCCTTCTCTTGCTGTTCCTCTCTTCCCCGTATTTCTCTTTTCCGTAGTCTTGATCAAAATCAATGTTATCTGCCCAACCTGGTAATTCTATCGTGCCCTTGGTAACCCTCAAAGTCATGTTGGAGCGATCTAATTTACAAAAAAAAAAAAAAAATCAATTCTTCAGAGTAATATTCACATTTAAAAATGTGGAGATGAGGAAGATCTGCAGACAGCTGCAAAAGTGCCAGTTTAAGCACAGTTATGGTAAGTTACAAAACAATTAGGAAAATTCAGTCACAAACTCATTTTGTTATTCTTGAGTTTGGAGATAAATTAATCAAAAGAAACTCGCGACTCGGCCGACAGTGAATTTATGGTCTGACAGGAATTTGTCAGTGCTAATGCTTCTTCAGTGTTTTAGCTGTTATATCAGTAGACAGCTGGTGTAAAGACAAATCAGTGTTCATTAATCAGTGATTATTTTCAAAAGAAATATGGCAAAATCTGACAATTAATGATTTAAATAAAAAAGCAATTATTAGCTGCAGGTAACAAAAGCAGATCACACCTGAACACAACCTACTGTAATCCTGGGTGGAGCCAACTGACATACAATTATTGCCCCACCAATCAGACACAGATCAGTGCAACAGTGAATTACCTGCACACTAGAGCTACTTGCTATTCAGTTATTTTTATAAGAATAACACTAGAATCTTGAAATAACTGTCCCAAAAATCATATTTTTTAAACTAGAGTGGCTATTTAATATTCTTACAATTAAAAAAATAAATAAATATCATTCTGCATACATGAATTTCCATTTGTATTATTATGCTACATCTTTGATAGAAATGGGCTTCCTCTAAAGGAGTCTGGGCCCAGCCTAAGGCATGGACTAACTGCTGTTTCACACTCAAACGAGCCAATTGACCTGGTTCAGACATCTAAATGTGATGCCTCCAGGATGCCTCATACCTGACCTGTTTTGAGCTTTTCTAAGTGCAGAGAGAGCCTGGGACAGGACCAGGAGGTGATAGAGAAATTATGTTTCTTGGTTAGCCTGGGAAGGTTTCCCCCAGAAGAGCAGGTGGCAGTCATAGGGGGAAGTAAAGTCTGGGCAGCTTTGAGCCAGATGAGCAGGAAAAAGCTAATAAATGGATGAATGGGCCTGATTTGAATTTGGCCAGTTTTCCCTTAAAAACTGTGACCTCGTGGACCTCTGGACAGCTTCCCATTCTCACTGCTTGCATACATTTCATTATGGACCGTTTAGATGTCTTTGAACCTTTAGTGTGAAAGTGAACTTTGCGGTAGTGTGAAAGTGAACCAGCATATATGTGAGGGGGTTCAAATGCAGCATATCAGTGCAGGAGCATAACCAGGAGCGGGCTTGTCTTTTTTGGCCAAAACATAACCTTTGCTCATCCTACAACTTTATCCATTCCCCTAACGTGGAACACAAGTTGGAAGATTTCTGCTTCGACTTAGTAAAGAAGTCCAAGTATTTATGATGGTACTTTCACTGGGAGATCTAAAAATAACAGGAGCACTAAGGACACTACCTATAAAAGGTGATTTAACAAATTCAAATAACATATGAGTTTTGATTTTCATGCGCTGAAACATTAGTTCATGCACTTCTTACTTCTAGGCTGGACTACTGTAATTAATTATTATCAGGATGTCCTAAAAACTCCCTGAAATGCCTTCAGTTAATTCAAAATGCTGCAGCAAGAGTACTGACAGGGACTAGAAAGAGAGAGCATATTTCTCCTGTTTTGGCTTCCCTTCATTGGCTTCCTGTTAAATCCAGAATTGAATTCAAAATCCTGCTCCTCACATACAAGGTCTTAAATAATCAGGCCCCATCTTATCTTAATGACCTTGTAGTACCATATCACCCTATTAGAGCACTTCGCTCTCGCACTGCAGGCCTACTTGTTGTTCCTAGAGTATTTAAAAGTAGAATGGGAGGCAGAGCCTTCAGTTTTCAGGCCCCTCTTCTGTGGAACCAGCTTCCAGTTTGGATTCAGGAGACAGACACTATCTCTACTTTTAAGATTAGGCTTAAAACTTTCCTTTTTGCTAAAGCATATAGTTAGGGCTGGACCAGGTGACCCTAGATACTCCCTTAGTTATGCTGCAATAGGTGCAGGCTGCTGGGGGATTCCCATGATGCAATAAGATTCTCTCATACCAACCGGTTGCAGCAGATGGCCCCGCCCCGCCCCTCCCTGAGCCTGGTTCTGCCGGAGTTTTGTTGCTGTTAAAAGGGAGTTTTTCCTTCCCACTGTCGCCAAAGTGCTTGCTCATAGGAGGTCATGTGATTGTTGGGTTTTTCTCTGTATGTATTATTGTAGGGTCTACCTTACAATAAAAGGCGCCTTGACGTGACTGTTGTTGTGATTTGGCGCTGTATAAAATAAATAAAATTGAATTGCTCAAAGTTGTAGAAATTTTCCAGTCCACCGATTTAAAGTTAGATCACGGACAGACAGGCGCATGCTGATGCGTGATTTCAGATAGTAACTTCTTTTGTTACTTGTGTTTACTGAAGTACAATCATTTTTTTCCTCCACAATCTAATAGTCACTCTGAGCCTTTCCTCTTGCTTTTCCCCTTTCCTCTGTCCTTTTTTTCCAGCTCATTACTGAAGGAGGCAAGACAATGGATCACTGTGACAACGCCAAAGTTATCATCACCTTGCTTGATTATACTTCTTTGGCGCTTTTTTTTTCTCTCCCCTGCGCACATTACGAACACACACCTGCGAAAATACAGAGAGACGTACACACACAGACACACAGAGCATTTTCTCAGATGAGCAGGCTGCCGGGGGTAGTGTTAGGGGGCTAACTGAATAGCCATCACTCTGATAGAGCGCCTTCATTGAGGCTGTAAAATTAAACAGCCAATTTCACCTGGTAATTGGATAGTGAAATATTTGTGGTCAAACTCCCCGCCATGAGACAGTAGCAGGGAAGAGAGTGAAAACAGGGCAGATCATCACATTTAACCGTCACAATGGTGAAAAATCTGCCAACCTTATATGACACCATACATAGCTAGCGTCCACTTGTGAATGAACTTGCTTTCAGAATGAGAACACGGAGAATTTGCTCACATTAAACAGCAACAGCTTAAGACACGGTTGGACGGGCGATGGTGTTGGTATTCACAGTAGCGGGAGTGATGATAAATTTCTCAGGGTCAGACATTAAGAATTCTTTCTGTTAGTCTCTTCCAAGCACCTTAAATTGCCATAAATATACTCTAATTAACAAGCTGAAGCTCCTGTGAAGTCTTTCAACCCGCTCACACTTATTGCAAAAATAGCATTTACAGTACAGTGTAGTTTTTCTTAATTACCAGCATATGAAAGCGGGAATAAGGGGGCTATACCAGCAGATGGTAATACCTCAGGGGTTGAACTTCTTCTTTCTCGACATACTGTGTTTGCCAATATAAACTGCGGAGGCGCCACCCTTGGGTGATATGAACTCTGCATCAAGGAGTGAGTGCCTTTGCTAGGATCAAACACTCAAATGAGCCGTGATGATGAGCCTGGTGATACATGTTGCTGTCTCCGAGCTTCGGCCACAGAGGGCTTTCTGCATCAGCCCATCCCTTCTTCTCCTCACATTCGTTGCCCTTAACCTCAGGCTTGAACGTTTTGAACTTACTTCAGAAGACTTTTACATTTTTTTTATTAAAGATTTTCAGTGGACCACATGCTACTAGGTTAATTGGTACTTTTATATTTTTGACTGATGTGCTGTGGGTCTGTTGTAATGTCTGGTTGTGGCAAAGCGTTTTCATGTGGGGAAAAAAACAGCAGCAGTTATATAAATAAAGTTCTTCACTCTTGTGGCTGTGTGAATTATGACTGTTGTCTCTGAAAAACAATGTGAGTACTGCTATTAGCTGCAAAAGCTTTTAGGGATGAGGACTGAGTGGATAGTTAGCTGAAACTGTGTGACTTTGATATGCTTGTTTGTTTCCGCGCTTCCTACCAACATCAAAACATCAAAAATGCTTCTTATCACACTGACCTTTTGTCGAGTCGTTTCTTTAACTCAGACCCCAACCCTTTCACAGTTAAACATGGTTTTTTTTAATGTCTAAATGCAATCCAAACCCTAATATACACTCGCTGGGCACTTTATTAGGTATACCTCGGCAGTACTTATTCCCTTAGAACTGCCTTAATTTGTCAGGGCACATATTCAACAAGGTGCTGGAAACTGCTCAGAGATTTTGGTCCGTATTGATATGACAGCATCACACAGTTGCTGCAGATTTGTCATTTCAGAAAACCAGTTTGAAATGACTTGAGCTTTGTGACACTGAGTGTTATCCTGCTGGCAGCACACTGTGGTCAAAAAAGGATGGACTGTGGCATTTAAACGATGCTCATTTGGCAGTAAGAAGCCCGAAGTGTGCAAAGAAACCAGCCTGAACTCTTCACAGAAGGCAGGATGAATTCATGCTTTCAAGTTACGTTCACTAAATTCTGACTTTACCATCTGAATGTTGAAGCAAACATTGAGACTCATCAAAACAAGCAACATTTTCTGGTTTTTTATTGTCTAATTTTGGTGAATACGTGGAAAGTATAGCCTCAATGCCTGCTGTTAGCTGCCAGGAGTGGCACCTGTCACCGGTCTTCTGCTGCGTAATTCATCTGCTTGAAGGGATTCAGAGATGCTCTTCTGCTTACCTCTATAGTAACATATGGCTATTTGTTTTACTCTTGCTTTCCTGTCACCTTGAAGCAGTCTCGCTATTCTCCTCTGATCTCTGGCATCAACACTGGCATATCCACTGCTCAGAAAACTCCCACTTAGTGGATATTTCCTGTTTGGTAGACCATTCTCTTTAACCTCCTAGGACCTGGCGTCCACATACAGTGGGGCAAAAAAGTATTTAGTCAGCCACCGATTGTGCAAGTTCCCCCACCTAAAATGATGACAGAGGTCAGTAATTTGCACCAGAGGTACACTTCAACTGTGAGAGACAGAATGTGAAAAAAAAAAAATCCATGAATCCACATGGTAGGATTTGTAAAGAATTTATTCGTAAATCAGGGTGGAAAATAAGTATTTGGTCAATAACAAAAATACAACTCAATACTTTGTAACATAACCTTTGTTGGCAATAACAGAGGTCAAACGTTTACTATAGGTCTTTACCAGGTTTGCACACACAGTAGCTGGTATTTTGGCCCATTCCTCCATGCAGATCTTCTCGAGAGCAGTGATGTTTTGGGGCTGTCGCCGAGCAACACGGACTTTCAACTCCCGCCACAGATTTTCTATGGGGTTGAGGTCTGGAGACTGGCTAGGCCACTCCAGGACTTTCAAATGCTTCTTACGGAGCCACTCCTTTGTTGCCCGGGCGGTGTGTTTTGGATCATTGTCATGTTGGAAGACCCAGCCTCGTTTCATCTTCAAAGTTCTCACTGATGGAAGGAGGTTTTGGCTCAAAATCTCACGATACATGGCCCCATCCATTCTGTCCTTAACACGGATCAGTCGTCCTGTCCCCTTGGCAGAAAAACAGCCCCATAGCATGATGTTTCCACCCCCATGCTTCACAGTAGGTATGGTGTTCTTGGGATGCAACTCAGTATTCTTCTTCCTCCAAACACGACGAGTTGAGTTTATACCAAAAAGTTCTACTTTGGTTTCATCTGACCACATGACATTCTCCCAATCCTCTGCTGTATCATCCATGTGCTCTCTGGCAAACTTCAGACGGGCCTGGACATGCACTGGCTTCAGCAGCGGAACACGTCTGGCACTGCGGGATTTGATTCCCTGCCGTTGTAGTGTGTTACTGATGGTGACCTTTGTTACTTTGGTCCCAGCTCTCTGCAGGTCATTCACCAGGTCCCCCCGTGTGGTTCTGGGATCTTTGCTCACCGTTCTCATGATCATTTTGACCCCACGGGATGAGATCTTGCGTGGAGCCCCAGATCGAGGGAGATTATCAGTGGTCTTGTATGTCTTCCATTTTCTGATGATTGCTCCCACAGTTGATTTTTTCACACCAAGCTGCTTGCCTATTGTAGATTCACTCTTCCCAGTCTGGTGCAGGTCTACAATACTTTTCCTGGTGTCCTTCGAAAGCTCTTTGGTCTTGGCCATGGCGGAGTTTGGAGTCTGACTGTTTGAGGCTGTGGACAGGTGTCTTTTATACAGATGATGAGTTCAAACAGGTGCCATTCATACAGGTAACGAGTGGGGGACAGAAAAGCTTCTTACAGAAGATGTTACAGGTCTGTGAGAGCCAGAGATTTTCCTTGTTTGAGGTGACCAAATACTTATTTTCCACCCTGATTTACGAATAAATTCTTTACAAATCCTACCATGTGAATTCATGGATTTTTTTTTCACATTCTGTCTCTCACAGTTGAAGTGTACCTCTGGTGCAAATTACTGACCTCTGTCATCATTTTAAGTGGGGGAACTTGCACAATCGGTGGCTGACTAAATACTTTTTTGCCCCACTGTATGTGGACATCACATTTTGGGTTATTATAGACCAAAATACTGAATTTTGCTCTACAAGAGCCTGATATCCACTTATGAGGACATTATACTGCTACTGTTCTATCGAAATTTTAAACGAATATCCTCATATGTGGCTCTCATTTTTCTTAAAAACAAAAATAAGGTAAAAAAAAATCTGGTAATTCTTTGTTTTTACATTCATCGGGCCCCAATGTGACCAAATATTAAAGAGAATTTAAAAATGCATGCCGTGGAAGAGTTCGGGTCTTAGGAGGTTAAACCCCAAATATCGTTGTGTGGGAAAATCCAAGTATATCAGCAGATTCTGAAAGCAGACCAGCTCGTCTGGCACTAACAACTACGCCCAATGTTCAAAGTCACTTAAATCAGCTTTCTTTCTCACTCTGATCCTCAGTTTGGACTTCAGCGGCTCGTCTTGACCACGCCTACATTTTTTTTAGTTGCTGCCACATGATTCGCTGATTTGTGTTATTATTAAGAGGTACTTAATAATCTATTCTATTTATTCTATCGCTGTGCCATTGAGAGCATCCTCACTGGATGCATCACCACCTGGTACGGCAACAGCACCGCTTCCCTCCCTCCAAGACATCTACAGGAAGCGGTGCCTGAGGAAAGCGGGGAGGATCATCAAGGACTCCAGTCACCCCAGCCATAAACTGTTCAGACTACTTCCCTCAGGAAGGAGGTTCTGCAGCATCCGGTCCCGTACCAGCAGACTGAGAGACAGCTTCTTCCACCAGGCCATCAGACTGCTGAACACTTCATAGACACCTCAGCTTCACTACTGGAACTTTAACATTATGCACTCCATACTGTACAGTAATGCCACTGTTTTGCACATGTCTCAACTCTGTATATTTTTATATATTTTATTTTATTGTTTAATCTATTTAATTTGTAAAATATGTATACACACACACACACACAGAAAAACATATTTAGTATACACATCCAGAAATGCATATACTGTATGCATATATATATATATTGTACATACATTTATTAGTTTCAGATTTAGCCATTCTTATATTTTGCTTGTTTTACGTTATTGTATTTTGCACAACTCTGTTGCTTGTGAAGCTCGCACACAAGAATTTCACTCACATGTACTGTAGCAATGTACCTGCACATGTGATGTGACAATAAAAGTGATTTGATTTGATTTTGATTTGATCTATGCTAGTGCTAAGATATCAGGCAACACTGAGTTATTGCTAATATTTAGACAGTCTGCACAACTTCAGCTATCCAGTGGCATAGCATTAATTCAGCCGAGGAGCAAGGCACAGGTATTGGTCGATCAGATTTATTCATAAATTTCCACTCATGCCAATCACCTCCTTATGTAAGTGAAAAGTTATGTTTCTCCGATGATGCTGGAGAACTAGCTTTAAAAGCAAAGTTAAATACATGTATGTAAAGGCAAGAGAGATATAGATACTTCTTTCGGTGTTGTAGTTCTCGTTCAGTCCACTGAAACATGCACGCAGTAAACACTAAGCACTATGGGAAAACCACCAGACAATAACAATTCAGGCTGCTTAACTTGCACATCAGCAGTCTAGTCAGCCAGCCAGCCAAGCAGTCAGTGTCAGAGATGAGACAAGGCCATAATCCAATTCTGGTTTTTACACGGCGTCATGCCTTTACCTTTGACAGCGTGATTGATGTGTATGTAAATGTGTTTTGAGGAGGGCTGTGAGCAGCTAGTTAAAGCAGACATTTAGGGCTGCTCTGTCAAAGATGAATGGAGGGAGGAAGAGAGAGAAGAAGAAGAAGGAATCCAAAATAAAGACAACTATTGATCCATGAATGAAAGAAGATGGACATTGAAGGAGCCCCAGACAAGGCGTTATGTACCTCTTGAACGTCACTCTGCATTCATGGGGAGGCTGCTTGACAGCTCCACAATAGCATACTATTGGGAATCTCTATCAAACACACACCAAGCAGAAAAAAAAGGTACTCCTTTTAAGGTGTCCTCTCTATTGTCCTCTCCCAGCCTGGTCCTTCTTTTTCCGTAACCATTCTGAAAGTCAATAGAGAGAAACAACTCAACCCTGAGGTCAATACACTAAATAGATAGCAGATTTCTCTCAAGACCAGTGAGTGTGTCTGCCCGGTGTACAAGTGTAGGTCTTGATTTGAAAGCGTGAGTTCCTGTGAGCGTGGCTGTGCGTGCGCGCAACCTTTCTTTTGCGTGCTCTCACACGTCCCTGCGAGATTGTCATGTGGGTACTAAAGTTTAGCAACTTTACCGGAACAATAGGTGACAGGAGCCTCAAATCTGCCCGCTCGTTTCCACAGCAACCAAGCAAAGACGGGGAAAAGGGTGGGGATGCGAGGAAGGGGGAAACAAGTCTTCTCTCCATCACTCATGCACACATCCGCTGCTATTTGAAGCCATCAGTCACCGTAGTCAAGTCTTTCCCTTGAAACTTAGCATGCAGGGAGAAATCTGTGTAACTGGCACCGGTAATCTGTCTGGATATATTGTCAATCTATTATCCAAAGCAGTGTGTTGAATGCATTCATTTTCTGTCCTTCGTAATGGACAACTGGGCTGGGGAAAACTTCAAACGATGAGACAGAAACGATAGATTATGTTGATGCAAAAACGTGATTCTGGCTACAGCTAACTTTTAAAGCCGAAAGGAACGAGCAACTGTGACGCTAATTTAATCAGATCAATTTAGACGAAACTGATTTGATTAGGTGAAAGTGACACTGAGTAGTGATGTGCGGATTGATATTGAAATATCGATTCCTTCGATACCAGTCATTTATGTTCTAGAATTGATTCTCACATTAAAATATCGATATTTTAGTAATTTAGGGTAAATTTGTAGTTTATCATTAACAAGAACACAGTGGAAAGAAACTATATCATTCGGATTGTCTACATTGGAAGGAACTACTTCCTCTTCCGCCTTTCATAGTCATGTGCGAAATATGGCTGTATAAATGTGTCGCAGCCCCTTGGCGTGCGCACTCAAAACAATGGCTGAGCGTAGGGACGTATTTTAAATCCACAAACAGCCGAGACGTGGTTTGCGATACATGTGGCAAGAAAGTGAGGTGTTGTGGCAACACCACAAATTTGTCAAACACCTCAGAGTAAATCATATCAGAGAATATAACGAGCGTATGTTGAGGCGAACTGAAGAAGAAGAGTGGATATGGACAGGTGCTGCTAGGGCGAGACAGACGTCTCTCACGGAGTCCTTTAGTGCTGCAGGCAGGCAAGGTGTTCAAATAGCGCACAACTTCAGGTTTTTTATTTCTATATGATGAATTCTGCATCATTAAGTGATAAGAACAAGTAATCTGATGTCCTGTAATCATTATGACGCTATAATTTGAGATACAATAAAAGATACAATAAATAAAATACGTTTTTGTACAAAGTATCGGTATCGAATTTTACTTGGTATCGGATCGGAAAGGAAATCAGTGGTATCGCACATCACTAACACTGAGCCATATTAGCAGCAGGTTGTAACAGGACAAAGCTACATAAGAAAGGGAAATAATAACCAAAATTATGGAGCGTAATTAAACTGACAAAACACTTTTATATTAATGAAAAGTTTGCAAAACTGAGCATATGCATAATGCACCGAGCTGAAGAAAACATCACTGGGAACTTTACTTGACTTATTGATTCTTTTGGGACTAATGAACAGCGCCTCAATGGTATCAGTGGGATACAGTTCATTCCTTTTGACACAATTAGCATTTAATCAATATCATTACTAATGTAGTGGAATTAGTTTCTCAAGTATTCTTTCACTGACTTGTTTTGGCTTGTCTGCCTGCCGCTCCACAGACATAACAAGCTGAAAGTATGTATAAGTGTTGCTTACTCATTAAAGCACAGTAAGATTTTTTTTTTCATTAGAGAGATGGGTCCTTTCAAGCTCTGTCTTCCACAAAAGATTTGAAAAGGCAAACTTGAAAAGAGAAGACACACGTATATGACATGTCTCTAAAGTATGAGGCAAACAAATGGAAAATGAAGACATTTTTCTCTGAGACTATTGTTGATTTTCTTCCCCCCTCCTCGCTATCAATACGAACTCCTTGTATAGAAATGGAGAAATGGATTGATGGGAAACAGAATACTCATTTCCCATAAAATGTTTCCACAGACATCAGATGGCATCACACAACGAGACAGAAAAACAGAGAGAAGGAAGGAGGGAGAATGTTTTGTGACAGTGGGTGCAAGAGAAAAAAGAGACCCTGGATAACTCCTCCATGCCCCCTTGTGCCCTGTAGACCCAGCACCCTGCTCTCCTGTGACTCTGATGAAAAGGAGGCTGCAATTCCTTTCAATTTGGCCAGTGAGCCCCAGTCCTGTTAAAGGCAATCGACTGGCTGAACAGAGGCACTATATCATAATATGCAGGTGCAGACGAGCCCGGCAGAAGAGAGAGGGGACACATGGCACCTTAGGAGAGAGAAAGGGACTCTGGCATCCATCTCTCTCGCACTTAGGCTGACACTCAACCATGGGGGAGAAATACACACACACACACACACACAGGCTGTGGCCATGCTGCAGTGGGGGAGCAAAAACACGAGAGGCGAGAGAGAATAGAAAAGTGGAGGAAAAATGGGACCTATCACTTCCTTCATTTTTTTCTCCTTCTCACTTCAGGTTAAAAAAAAAAAGGACAGTCTGAAAGAGAAAATGTATTTTGTGGCGAGTGGTATGGCAAAGAAGAGGGGAAGGAAAAGGACCTGTCTGGAATGAGAGCAAGGTGTTTGTTTGTGGTGACTAAATGCCTCTGTAGATGCGGGGGAGGCCAGTGGCTTGGCTAGAGCTGTTTGTTATCGGGGGTCTCCAGGCCCAAGAGGGGCTGAGCCTGGGGGAGGGTGAAGAGCCAGAGCCCTTGCCCGGGGAGAGATGAGAGGCCAATGGGCTGGAGAGGGTTTCACATTCCACATGAAAAATCTGATTTCTCCTAAAAATATTCAGCATATTGCCATTTCCTGCCTGGAGTGTAATTAAACGTCTAGTACCCAAGTGCTGTAACCAAGCCGTGTAGCCAATATACTTAACAGCATCTAAATGTTGACTCTTCCAGGCTCCATAGAGTACATCACTGAGTGCTGCACACGGAGATTGAGGACTTGTGGTACACACTTGACTTGTAAGAACATAAAGCATTCATACCCTTTCATCCACTTGAGGGCCTGTGCTGTACGAACGCTGGGGAAATGGAAGCTCAGAGCTTATAGTACAGGCTTAGGTCAACAGTTTGATAATATGTGACATCTGATCTGCTTCATACACAATTCTTAACAGCCACACAGTGTTGAATTGTGAGGTCTATAACTGGAGGCAAGGATAAAACCCCAGAAAGTCTGCAATTGTGTAGTTTAACCATGACCTGTCAGTTATGCTCAGCTTTGGCTCCAGCTTATCACTAAACACTGAATCATCCGAGTCTAAGACTTAAAAATAGCCTAATACAGCAAAAATACTAACTAGCATGGATGCAGCAAACAGATTGTGGGCTACAGTATTTTGCAGAAACTCATTCTTTGAAGTTTTAATAATGGTGAAAATCAAGTAGGTGTTTTCAACAACGATCAGGCTCCAAAGCACGACAATCACCGTGCCAGCACAAAAATGCTGCATATTCATTCAGCATATACTGGCAACATCATAAACAATAAAAATGAACAGGAACACACTTTAAATCACTTTCATTTGTTGAATCCAATTTGGATTCCACTGACTCTGCCAACATTAAAAAGCAAAAAGATGAAATAAAAGTTTGCCACAGCCTCTTCACCACCTGCTGCTGTTTAATTACCAACAAACAGAGATTCAACATCATACCTTCCACCTCACATGCTGCCTACACTACACAGTTCTGTTTGCCCTTGCTGCTATTAAACAAACAAACTGCACACGAGGAAGTCCAAATGGATCACAGTGCTGAAAGATAACAGAAGTTACGTGTCTGCGTCGAAAGGGAGTTCAATAAAATCAAATCTGGTACATATGAACTATATGGAGTCACATTAAGTGATACTAATGCCACCACTCTCATACATAGGAAACAACATAAGAAATTAATTCCCCAGGAACACACAGTACTGTGAAAGCCACCCTTAGTTGTTTATAATTTGCTGGGGATATTGGAAAAAGCTGCAAATATAAATGGAAATACACTATATCAGGCAAAAACAGAGTTCGCACAATCCTAAGGAGGTTGAAAGTCAAAATTCATTCTTCAAGTCTCTAAGGTAGGGGTCTCGAACTCCAGTCCTCGAGGGCCGGTGTCCTGAAACTTTTCCATGTGTCCCTGCTGCTGTCACAGCAGCTCATGAGTGAATGAACATGGTGCAATAAATGTACTTTTAGAAGTATATTTTTCCAAACACTTGTATTACATACATTTACTTGAGTAGGGTTAGGGGTTGCCACTTCAGCATGCAGTCAGGTTCTATATTCTTGCTAATGACCTACTAGTTTTGTTCAGGTGTGTTGCACCAGGGACACATGGTTTCAGGACTTCGGCCCTCGAGGACTGGAGTTCAAGACCCCTGCTCTACGGTAAGTTTAGGTAGTGGACAGGAATCACACACTTTCCAGGTGCTATTACACAGTGGATCAAAATCTGACAGATCTGACACTTGATAATTAACCAATTTTGCAAGATCCCGAACACCACAACACTCACTGTTGTACTTCTCTCCTCACCACCTCTGTAAATATTGAAGATAATCCGAGTCAAAATTTTCAGATCCATCCTGAAAACCTGTTGCCACTGATTTGTGTAATTTGGCACACCTCAGGCTTTTGTCTGCCTTCCTTAAGAATGGCTTCTTGACAGCCACCCTTCAACTGAGATCATTTCTGATGACACTTAGCCAATAGTAGATTATCCACTGAAGGGTCTGATGCAGCTCTCGTGTCCTGCATCAGGTCTTTGCTGGATTTTTTATTTATTTATTCATTTTTTAAGAAAATCACATTGACAGAGACTCCAATTTCTTCTTTTCTCCTCCACTTGTCCAGTATTGTCAAATTTTTAAGTACACACTGCACATCGTGCTTTTTTTGGTCAACAACTCTTTGGGAATCCCCTGTTGATGCAAAATCATATTTCATGCCTGTCAAACTGCGTTATATTTGACATTTTAGTAGAGTCAACAAAAAATGGGAACAAATTATGCATTTTTGTGACAGACTGCTAGTAACAAAGTGCCTAAAAATACAATTTAAAACTAGTTTGTTGCTAAAAGTTGCACAGTATTCATGTTCATCCATCACATTGTAGTGAGAATATCCTGACATGTGGCAAATATCGAGCCTGCACAGTAGTATTTCCATCGCTGTTTTGAATGACTGAAAACCTTCACTTTAACAGGCAGAAGAAGCCAAAAATCTCACATATACAAAAAGGTCTTAGATGTGAAGGTAAACCAGCCCTACTTATAATCCACAACCCAATTTCCTCACCACAGATGCTCCTTTTTTCTTGGAGGCTATTGTCTGCTATCCATTTATTTTCTGCTGCTTATCCAGTTTAGGGTCACGGGGGACCCAGCTAACATAGGGCTAACATAGGGCTATGTACACCCTGGATAGGTCGTCAGGCTGTCCCAAGGCTAGCGCAGACCATGCAAACTTTACACAGAAAGGCCCCAGCCAAATGGCGGATATTAACCCAGGACGAAGGTGCCACTATATGCATATAAATATCTGTTTCCAATCCAATATCCAGGATATTCATCGCTGTTAATCTTGACCTAGCTGGACTGCATTCCCTTACATAATACCACATCCATTTTTTATGCTTGATGTAAGTGTAATTCAATACTAAAAATTGCTCTTCATAGAATAAGCTCCCCATTTTCCATTCACATATTTACATTAATCTGATTTTTTTCGTTGCTGTAATTGTTCACAATGTCCGTTCTGGCTGCAACAAAATCCCTTCCTGAAGCGATTTCAATGTAAATGACAGGAGACATAATCCACAGCGCTCATGCAAAGATAATTTCCCATAGTTCAGCAAAAAGGTAATATGAAGCTTCAGCAGTCTGAGTAAGCCAAACCAAGTGGATATCTTCCAGTTTTAAAGCCTTTGTAGAGTGAATTTTCTTGTTCATGCCACATCTCAGCAAATAAACTCTGCTTACACTGAAAAGAACGACGATTTCAGTACGCCGTCGCTTTAAGACGCCGTCTCTACATAATTAATTTGGCCATTGAATCAGCTGATTCAATTAGTGACTCATACCTGCCAGGCAAAGCAAACACAAAACCATGCATGCATCTGCGTACATGCTTACATGCACGCACGCACACAGAAGGACATATATGAGCGGGCCAAACTTTATTCCTCGCAAGCAACTTTTGACAAGTTCGCTTCCATATCCTGGAGTTGTATTTAGACGTGCAAGAAGCGAGTGCTGGAGAGCAGTCATGTAGAAAGAGAATGCTGTTACTGGAGTTATTAACAGGCTCCTGTGTTTCCCCCCTCTCAGCTGAGCTATTCAGAGCATAGCGTTCCTCATCTGCCACAAACACATGCCGACAGACAGACGCAGCAGACGGACACACCGTGCAGCCCCTGTGCAGTAATATGTTTTTTGCCCATTTACAACAAATTAAGTTTCCCTCAAAGTGAATTTCAAGCTTGGCTGCCTTTGGAGGGCGAGCAACTCTCTTTTCATTAATTTTCATTCTTTCCCTCCAACAAATGATCTACTGTACAGCCCGCTCGGCGTTACTCTCCTCTCCCTGTCTTTTTTTGTTCTCTTGTTTTCTCCCCTCTTTACCTTCCTTTTCCTGCTTGCTGGTGAATTTGGGCAATGGAAAGCAATTACACTGTCAGAAAGGTGTATTCTGATTTATTAAAAGCCTTGAATGCTATCTGTTTTGTTCCTCTTTGTGTCCCCTCTGGGGAACTGAGTCCTGACACCCAAATGAGACAGAGTGAGCGCTCGCTGCTCAACGCTCCATCCTGAGAGTCATCTAGAAAGCGACGGAGTAAATATCCATTGGCAGAGGAGGACAGATAGATGGCTGTAACGCAGCTGAGAGGATGGGAATAGATTTGCCTGTGAAGACCAAGAAATGGGAGACGTGAAAAGACAAAGAGAAGGAGAAGGAGAGAGACTACTACAATGAATCGCTTTAAAAATTTGTCATCTTTCATTTCACAAACCGCATTCTCCTTTTCAGTGCACCGCACACCAGTAGACATCACCTCTCATTAGCTTAATTCCTATTTATGCAAAAGCAAAGGAGGCTAGAGAAAGAGGGTGAGAGAACAGAGAAAGAGAGACGGAGGCCTAAGCCATTAAGGTGTGAATAAGTTCCAATTTCCAAAATAAATATTATCTCTGTCTGGTAACCCGAAATCTGTGTGCTTTTGTGCCAGCTTTATAATAAGGATCAACAAGGGGTCAGCATTGCGTGAACATCACACATCCAACTCGCAAAGGTTCACCTGTGACACTTTAATCTATTTATCCCTCCTGTTTTTCCGACACACAGTGCTGCTGGACTGTGTTAAACTGTAAAGTTAAACACACCGCAGACACAGACGCCCTCGCTTTCACAGCAGGCTACACATTAACAGCCGTGCATCGTGCGCTCCCCCCATCCTCCCCATGGTCCTCGGCACCTCTCCCTCATTACTGCGTTCTTGATCACCAGAGAGATGGAAGAGATGCAAGGGTGGAGATGCGTAATAAAGCATCTAGTATCCTGGGGGAACCATTGGTTGAAGATTTGAGGCCATACAGCACTATAACATAAGGACATAGATCATAAACCTGCTTATCTTCTGCTCCCTCTGGATCGGCCTCCTTAGACAAGCATCCGAGGCTAAAGGACAGCCAGGGCTTAAGCTTTTTTCTCAGATTCTTGCGCCAGCCTACATGATATTCAGAAGCGTCTCATATATTAAGGGTCACTCGCTAATGAAGCAAAATAGAAAAGCAGAATAAAAACAAGAGCCGTTGCCAAGAAACCCACAACGATACGACGACGACCTTTCCATCTTTGAGGAATTTCCCTACAGTTGTGATGCCGGGCCACTGTAGGCAGTGATTAACATATTATTAGACGATAAAGAGTCTAGCTCTTTCATCCAGATATCTAATAGCTGCTGCCAGAAGAAAACGGAAAACTTCCCGAGGCCAACGGAGAACAATTTATGACAAATGCAAAAACAAGGAAAGGAAATGGCAAAGAGGTAACGCGAGGACCTGTAAAGTTAACGGCAGGGAAAGAAAAAAGAAAAACAAAAGAAAGACTTCATCAGAACTTAGTGGAGGGAGAAAAAAGTATAGGGAAAATTAAATTTCCACCCGCTGATAGAAGTGTACGCCTCGTCCTTTGCGTTTGCATTTTCCTCTTTAAAATACATTTTTCTCCTGTTTGATGTTAAGGCCACAGCTAATGCATTCATGAACAGTCTGCCACTAAAGGGAAAAAAGTCTGTTATCTTGTGCTGTTTACCTCTCAGCTCGGGGAAAAGCAGTTTACTTACTCGAGTGGCGCCAGCTTGCTTGGCTGGTGAAGTGCTCGTGTCTGTTTTGAATATATGCTAACCACAAATGTATTTTTGGGGGGAAATATAGCTAATATTTCCGATTGCCTCTCGACCCATCTGTCTGACTTGTAGGTACTGTAACGAGAAGGGAAAAATAACGACAGCGTGATGAATGCGGCAGAATGTGTCGCTCGCATACTAATATATGGTCAAATCTATTTGTGTCGTGATGGCTTTCAAAACAAAGACAGCCTGGACTTTAACCACTGAAACTGCATCACCTCACCTCACCACATCATGCTGATGAAGTCCTGATTGGCTATTCAGGGGCTGGCCTTTGAACGAGACAGTCACTTGTTTGAGGGCTCTCTTCATTACAACCCAATCACAGAGCCATTCACAGAATAGCTCCAGTGTCAAGAACTCAGATATCAGAGCCTGCTTTCACAGAAAGTTGGCATGAATTAGTTACTGTAATTAAAACTGGCACTCTGTCACAATGGTGCTGTTCTATTAGTTGATGACAATGTATGATGTGTGGAAAAAGCCTCGCTGGAAAAATATGAACGCCAATCACTATGTTCAGTAGTGAAGACACAAGTGCAGCTCCTGCTGTGTCTGATGGCTCAGTTATTACTCATAATATATCTTTATTATTGTTTTCTAATACAGATTCTGCAGGTTTAAAACAGGAAGTCGAGATCACTTGTGAAATACACAACGTAATTATGAAATGTCCATGTAATAGGAGCTCTTATCAGCACAGTGGCAGTCTATGATGCCAAGCCCGTGGTTTGCTTCCTGTGTTTCCATCAGTTTGCCTAACCAGGCTCCTCCGGTGTGGCTGCTGACCTTCTCTTCTCTCCACGGCTGGAGTGGCTATTGATTGGATCTTGGCACACGGTGTACAAACACAGAGATAAGGAGAGAGAGAGGGAGGCAGCCAGGCAGATATAGCTGCACTGCCCACTCCACTCCACTCCTCATGCTCCAGATGCAGGGGGATGAGAAAAAAAAAGAAGAAAAAAGCTCTGTGAGACTCCACTCCCACCGAGCAGACACCCAGACATGGTACCTGAACACTGATAGCAGACAGGATTAGGTCTAAAATTCAATCACAACAGTCTAAGTAATGTTAAGTCACTGCAGCTGACAGTGACCACAGCTTTTCATCAACACAGCACAGGTGATCAATCATAATCTCGCTTTGATTTGTGAGATTTAAAAAAGAAAAATGGAACTGAGTGGATGTGACATCTCTGGACTGTGATTCTCAGATCAATAGTTTCACTTGATGTGTGTATGTGAGCTGAATCACAGTGTAACAGTGAGCAAGGACAGGCCTGGTAAGTCGCACGGAGGCTTTATGTTGGTCAGCGGCCTCTTCTCCCCCTCCCACCCCGAGGTTGCTCTTTTACTTTCTTCCCATCTGGTCTACAGGCGGAGGCTGTGCTGTGTCAGAGGTGACTAACAGTGTCATAGCTCTGCCCTCCCAATACAAGAAAAACCTGAAAACGCTGCCTCTGCAACTCCTGGGCAGACACCGCTTACTGATGAGATAAGAAGAAAAACACCCAAGGTGGGCAAATAAGGTGCCATCAATTCAGCATGGCTGGGGGACACCTGAAGACTGTAAAAAAATGAGGAGATGGTAGGCATCTTTTCAAAGAGGCTTTTTAGTAGAAGGTCAATAGCATGTTGTCTCTTCCTCTGTGTCTCCGTGGACATAGATGCCTCAGGGGGAGAAAGAGAGAGAGTTTTACTCACATGCTGTCAGGACGGTCGACAAAAGGAAAAGCTCAGACAGACAAGAACCAGAGGAGCAGATGCAGGGCCGTGAGCCCGACAGAGAAGGAATGGGAAGAAGCCAAAACCCTCTCCTCTAGGGAGTAAAATAAATTCTTCTGGTATTTGTCTTTGTGTGTGTGTTTTTATGGATGTCTGTGTAGAGGCTTTAAAGGGCATGAGTGTTGAATGAATGCTGGGAAATTCACTTTGAGCAAATAATCAATGAATCAGTTTATACACACAGACCTACATGCTTGATATATACCGCTCTCAAACAATTAGAATCTCATCAAAAAGTTAATTATACATGAAGTGGAATATTGCACTTGTGGCTTTAGTTTTGATGCTTTGGGGACTCAAAATGACTTACAATACAGAAACGTTGTTAGTTTGCGTACTGAATTTGTCTGGGACGTTTGCGATAAATTACTGAGTGAATGCAGTGCACTGTAGCAGGCTTGTCATACAGGTAAGACGTTTTGATAGCATTCGTTAGCTTGCCTCTATTATTGGGTCGGTTGTCTCTCGGCTCCCTCTCGACCGGTGGTTCAGGTCAGGCGAATTGGCGGAAGGAACATTGTCAGCAAACTATTTGGTCCAAGTTTTGGCATTGTGGGCAGGCACTAAGTCCTGCTGGAAAAAGAAATGAGCATCTCCATAAAGCTTTGGATTTGGAATTGATAAAATAGAGAGGATCAGCCGCTGCCAACAGCAGCAAATGACATGGCACTCTGAATCATCACAGGCTGTGGAAACGTCACACTGGACTTCAAACACGCTGGCTTCTGTGCCTCTCCACTCTTCCTCCAGACTCTAGGACTTTCGAATGAAATGCAAATTTTACTTTTAACTAGAAGGCTGAGCATCAGCCCGGTGCTTTTTCTCCTTAGTCCAGGTAAGATACCTCTGACATTGTCTCCTGTTCGGGAATGTCTTGAAATTCAAAATTATTCCCTTTCCTGAAGACGTCTGTGCGCAGTGGACCTACACCACGCTCAGACCAACCCTTATGAGGCTTCTTAGCCTGACTTTTCTTGACAATCCTGTCTTCAAGCTTGCTTGTGGACAAATTTCCCTTCCAGATAACTTTACACCAATGTATATATACAACTGATATTAAATAACCTAAAAGAAATGTTTTAACAAAAATACAAAATATGCTTGGAAATAGCAGTTTGATATTTTGGGAACATAGTGATAGACTTTCCTGCTGAGAGATGAAAAGATTAAGACCAATGTGATATCTGTACATTAAATATTCAATTCAGTTCGATTTACGTAGCGCCAAATCACATCAAGGTGTGCGTGTTGTTAATACAGTATGTTGCATAAAGCCTTTGCTTAGCCTAGCTGCTTTACATGGATTTAAGTATAACACTATTTCTTGTCTAGCAGTAATTTTCTGGAGTCTCAATTGTTTGCTTGGTCTCAATAAACAATTACAAACCATAAGATTGTTGCTTTTACACTTTGGTGTTAAACAAATTTAGCAAAGATCCAATTGTGAGCTTTCATTTGCTTGTAAAGGATTTTATGTCCTCCCATTGTCAGCTTTTAAGCAAAGCTAAGCTAACCAAGTTCTGGCCTTTAGAGAGACATTTTTACAAGCACTGCAGCCCCAAAACTCGGGCTTTGTGGGGATCATCTGAGAACATAAATGTCCAATGTGGCTGGACATTAAATGGTCTGTAACCAGCCAGCTTCCTACTACTGTGTGACTGGAGATAACAGAGACATCCTTTGTTATTCACACACAGGGTCTCTAATCAGAGATTTGCAAAAGTTTTTTCTTTGCAGTGCTTGCAGCTGTTTCAAGAGGTGAGGACAAAATATCCATGATGCAATGCATCGGTGGACATCAAACAGATTTCTACTGCTATGAGCAACATGTGAGAAAGGACATCTCTTGTAAGAGATTATATGAGAAGAGAAGAGTCAGAGGACAGAAATCATGCTAAATCTATAATAAAGTAACCAAAATAAAAGCTTGAACGTGTTGTGTATTTGTTGCTCAGGGTTTGTTTTTTTTTAGTACAGTTTGAAGTCAGTGTTATTTTCTGATAGCTTCCAGCTGGTGAGGTGATACAATACTTTAATCTATGCGTGAGGAAATGAAAGCATATATGATGATTTGGTGTCTCAGAAGCTGAAAAATGAACACATTTATCAGTATTTCTTAGATGGAAAAAAACAAGATTGAACGGCTTTGCTAATATGTAAGATACGGTAGGAAGGAAGAACAAACAAGAGATTCTGACAAACATGCTTGCAAAAAAACCAAAACAAAGCTGTATTATATTTTATTACAATGTAGCTAAATACATGTAGTAAATATCTACCGTTTAAAGTCGATTAGGGAGACTTTAAGGGATTTTCCAGACTCCAATGTTAAGATAATAACTGTTCGCGTTCTCTTTTGCTTTTAATGATGATAAAAAGAAACAAGATGATAGGATTGTTTTTTTATCATGTCAGGTGATGTGCAGTAAAGAAATTTCTCGTGGGAGGTGTAGGGAGTTTCTATTCACTATTATATGCAGTAAGGAAAGTTAGGTGAATCCCAGTATTACTGTAAGGTCTTAATTAGCAGGCGAAAAACTAGGTGAAAGTGAAAATAATTCAGAACTGAGTATCTCAAAGTTATATTCACATCCTCCAGGCTTGCCCTTTTCATTCATCCCACATCTCTCTGTCAGTCTCTGTCCCTCTATTTCAATCTCTCGCTTTCTCTCTTAATTGTCTTTTCCAGTGCACCTCAACTGGAATACATTCTGTCTGGTTCAATGTAATTTACACATTAAATTCAAATCACTCTGCTTTAGTGAAACCTGATTTGGGTTAAAAAAAGAAAAGAAAAGAAGAACAACCTGTCTTATAAATCAGTAAACACTTAATAATGAAAAGAGCTGGAGGTAAAGAAAAAAAAAAAAAAAAAAAGAAGGAAAAGAAAGAAGACAACTACAATTTTTCTGCTTTTTTGGTACAGTATCTGACGCTCCCAGTGCCGGCTGGATGGCAGAGATTTTATTCAGAGGAATACATTACATAAAACAAATTAGTCAGCAAGATAGAAGAATGCCAGTGCAAATGGCCCTGGCTCTTATTTCCATCCTTATGAGATAACTGTACCCATTAGAAGGTTAAAGCTATTGTGGTGTCCCTGTCGTTTCCATAGACTCTGCCTTGGAAATTACAGCAATCCGTCTTTAAACTTTGATGCAGCCAGAAAGCTCTCCTCATCCCTTCTCATCCCTTTCTCCCTGACCTGTATGTGTGGAGTAGCATATGTGTCTGTGAGAGACAAGGGCAGGTAATGGCAGGAGAAAAAAGGGTATGAGAGGGCGGGGCTAGGCTGTCTGCCACCCAGGACCGGAGAACATAAAGAGAAAAATATGGTCATAAAACGTCTCAATGACTATGAATACTAATACTGATCCTGTGAGCCAAATCTACCAAGCCTGCCCTCTTTCTGTTCCCTGCAGTTTTGCTCGCAGAACAAGTCGCTTAAAAATGAAGCGAAAACAGTGAAGCGCACAGGCTGAATTGTAACTTCATTTTAAAAATCCTGCTGCTATTCAAATTAGCCAAACCGGATGTAAGGAGCTCTCTGATTGGTTGGACAGACACAGGTTGTCTGCCTGGATTTTGCTAGCTCATAGCTTCGGCCTGCTAAGAAGCGTGTGTGCTTGTACAAAGGCCGTTCAGCCTCGGGATTTACACTCGGCTCGACACGGATATGTGAAGAATGAAGGGACCCTGCAGCGCAACCTCTGACTGAGTGCCTGTTTACGCAGTCTGACCACCTGTTGAAGATAACGTGCTAACATGGCTAACGCTAGCATCACCGCACGTAGCCCCGTTATTTTAAGGTCATCTTAGCTTATGAACATTTTACGTCGCCGCTGTACGAGCTAGCTACGTGTGTTGTAAGCTGCTGTGCTCTTCACAAATAAAGCTGGAAGCAGCTCAGACTATTAGAACCAGCACTGAGGCCTGTTACATTTATACAGTGTTAGAGCAATGGCTGCAGCCTACAGCCTTTAAACTAGCGATTAAAATGCTGACAGTAAACTCGTCAGTCCAGATGTTACCACATTACTTTGTGATACTTAGAGTTAAATCAACTGAGACAGGCTGATTAAAATAACAGCTGTCAGTTCTCTCATTTATTATATCAAGACTGGAGATCACACTACTGATTTCAGTTCATTTAATATGTGAGTGCACAGATTCATTCTCAACTGGACATAAATGATGATCAAAGGTTGTATATATGATGAATTCATCAAATCCCAGCCTCTAACACAGTGCGCTGAATCTTAGCTTTGAATGTCCAGTATATTCTAATCAATGCAATTTAAGCATTCACTGAACCTACAGTATCTACACCTACGCCCTAACCACCACAGTCTAATCCTTCGGCTATGATTCACTAGACTGCCACTGACTGCCTGTCTCTTCTCATTATAGTGACTGTGTACCTCCACCCAAGCCGCTGCCCCTTTTTCCATTCCCAGGATCCGTCTATGAAATCTTGCACCTAGTCATAGCATTCAGTCAGAGTTTCATGTTCATAGTTTGGCCTCATAGTTCTCAGTTCATAGCTTCCACAGTTCATAGCATTCATAGTTTCCTGCTCTGTAATTTAACAATAATAATAACAATAATAATGGAGTGGATTGATATAGCGCTTTTCAAGGCACCCAAAGCGCTTTACAATACCACTATTCATTCACTCTCGCATTCACACACTGGTGGAGGCAAGCTACGGTTGTAGCCACAGCTGCCCTGGGGCAGACTGACAGAGGCGAGGCTACCATATCGCGCCGTTGGCCCCTCTGGCCAACACCAGTAGGCAGTAGGGTAAAGTGTCTTGCCCAAGGACACAACAACCAGGACAGAGAGCCCGGGGATCGAACCGGCGACCTTCCGGTTACAGATGCGCTTCCCAACCCCCTAACTAGGCACTGTAAATAAAGCACTGTGTTCACACCCGTTTTGCCTCCCTCTGTGTCTGCATTTGAGTCCACACCCACAGCCTGGCCCTCTCAGCCGTAACAGTGGCCTCACATTAGAAGAAGATTTCATGGTTGAATCAGTGACTCCAAGGTCTCCAGGTTCTGTGGCAGCACAACAACCCATCCACCACCGTGTGACACTTGGTGTGAGGTGTTTTGTGTTTGGTTTTCATCCAACACAGCCAGGTATTTCCACTTTTGTTTACTTGCCTGTCCAAAATTTGTGGTGTTTCTTTTAGAGAGAAAAGGTTTTCTCCGGGCTGCTACTTACCCTCTAAATTCATACGGAAACAGTAAGTTTTTCAAAGGACTGCATAGAAAAAATGTTCTTATTTACATGACTACATGTTTACCTTCCATGTCACTTGATGTTTGCATCACTTTAGGCACCTAAAGTACTTCTTAATAGTGGAAAGACTCCAGTTTGGGGGAAAAAAATTTTTTTCCAAACAATGAAAAACGTCCTTATATTTAGACATGGCAGCAATGGTAAAATGGTAAATGGCCTGTATTTGTATAGCGCTTTTCTAGTCCCTAAGGACCCCAAAGCGCTTTACACAACCTGTCATCCACCCATTCACACACACATTCACACACTGGTGATGGCAAGCTACAATGTAGCCACAGCCACCCTGGGGCGCACTGACAGAGGCGAGGCTGCCGAACACTGGCGCCACCGGGCCCTCTGACCACCACCAGTAGGCAACGGGTGAAGTGTCTTGCCCAAGGACACAACGACCGAGACTGTCCAAGCCGGGGCTCGAACCGGCAACCTTCCGATTACAAGGCGAACTCCCAACTCTTGAGCCACGATCGCCCAATGGGCTATAAACATGGGTCTCCATTTAGAGCTGCAATCACAAGGTGTTGTGTGATGATTCGAGCGTACCGCCTTGTGATAACCTGACCCAGAGCCGCTGCAAATCGACCAAAGAGATACTGACTACGCAGAGTGAAGCATCTACGTAACAATGCAAGAAAACACAGACATACGAGGAGGGTTATGTGACATGGGAAAGAAATGCAAAGATCACAGCAGCAAACTGCAGGGACTCCGTGTTAACACAATGTTAACTGTGCGTCTATTTAATTGTGTTTTATTTAGAAAAAGTTTTGTGTTGTGTAAACAGCACTAGTATAAATATAGGATAAGTAGAACAGCTGCTTTGCTAACTTGTATTATGTAATGACAGGCTAATTAGCTAAATGTTGACGTTGATGCTAGTCAGCCATATGCAGTTATAAATGCTTGATTAAACCGTGCCAGTCTGTTAAAAGAAACCCACTAGATTTATGTCATCTATTTTAGAATCATCACGACTCAATCATTAATCATATCCTGAAACGACGGCCCAAAAGTGTCTCACTATTTCCCACTATTGCTGACAGTCGTACATCAAAGCAGCAAGTTTCTCTTTGACATCAGTGTAAGCTTTTACACCGAATAACCTCACCAAGTCAACGCTGGAATTACACAGAAGGATCTTACCACAAATGTTACCATAATCAGAATATGAAACACCCAGTTTCACACTGTTATTATCATTGTAGGTCAAGAGATCTTTAGTTTATAGAGATATTACTGCTGCTTTTTTTTTCTTTTTTTTTACCATACTATCAGCTGTTTCATGCCATGGTTTCTAATTTTCAAAGTCCTTTCTGCATTTCATGGTCAGGTGCTCCTTATAAATACCTGTACTTTCATAGTAACCCCTTGCAGCAAGCTTTCCCTGACAAATGTTGGAGGACAGAAGAAAAAGTCGTAATCTCTCAAGCATTTCTAATGAGTTTTTCTCCTACAATTATTTGATAAGAGCAGACAAGACTTGAGGCAGCATCTATGATACACTAGCTGCTACTGCTGAGGTGAGAGCTCTGCTGATTACACACACAGCCATTTACACACACACACCCAGAGGCTTACAGTCTGTCATCTCAGAGTGCAACAATCCTAATAATAACACAAGAGGCTGAAGTTATGACCGGCAGGCACACCCGAGTTACCAATCTGGACCTCTTTAATCTGAACACACATAAAAAAGATGCCTTATAACCCTTCCATCTCTAATTTTCACCACTACTCGACTTCTCTGCTCAAGCCATAACCACAAGCACCCCTCACACACTTTGTCCTCCAGCTGCTCACGGCACTTTCCAGCTCCTAACTCTTACCACACTGAGTCCCAGTTGTTCCCTCTGCAGGTAAGGCAGGTTCCTGCGCTCCAAGCTGGCCAGGTAATGCTGCAGTCTCGAGTAGGTGTAGGGGTAGCAGTAGGCAAACTGATACACGTCGTCCTCTCGGTCAAAGCAAAAAGCAAAAGACATGACATAGTTGCGTCGGTGGTCAGGGCAGCGGTAGTAGTACACGTTTTTGGCAGGAAGCCTTTGCCTGCAACGACAAAAGATAAACCCAATACAGAGAAATCAGAAAGGTCATTTACAGTGTTGATTTCCTATTTTTTGAATGTTTGTCACACTTAAATGTTTCAGATCAGATAGATAACACATGTAAACAAAAACTGCCGTTTCTAAAAGAAGGTGTGTTTTATTAATAAGTGGAAAAAAACCCAAACCTACATGAGAAAGGGTATTGCCTCCCTAAACCGAATCACTGAGGGTCTACCCTTAACAGCAACAGCTGCGATCAAGCATTTGCGATAACTGGCAATCAGTCTTTTATCAATCAATCAATCAATCAATCTTTATTTATAAAGCACTTTTCATACAGAGAAAATGTAGCACAAAGTGCTTTACATAGTTAAAAGCAGCCCACCCCACCCTCCAACTCACTCCCCACACTCTCAATACACATATATCCCCCCACCCACACACACATACACACACGCGCACACTTAAAGAGTAAAAATTGGGCTGGGCTCGCATGAGCCAAGTGAGGAAACACTATAACAGGGAGCCATCTGCACCGGGAGCCGGTCACAGACCGCAGCCTCCAGGCTGGGCACACAGCAGGAGGGAGGCAAAGGAGCCCCCCAGCCAGGCTGAGAGGACCCCAGAGACCCAGCAGCCACGGTCAATCACAGCCCCGGTGCAGAGAGCGCCCTCCGAGGAAACACTGGAGATATGACGCAATACAATATATATAGGGTAAAATGATAAAATAAATAAGAACAGGATACAATATAAATATAAATAGAATAAGAAGATTAAAAAACGAATAAGAATAAAATCAAACAAATATTAGGTAAATCCTAAATTAATAATAGAATAACAGGATAGAATAAATAAGCATAAAATAAATAAACGCTAAGTAAAAGCTAAATTAAAAAGGTGGGTCTTGAGCCTGTTCTTAAAAACATGTACGTTCTCTGCGGCCCTGAGCTCCTCCGGCAGGCTGTTCCACAGACGAGGACCATACCACTGAAACGCTGCCTCTCCGTGAGTATGTGTCCTGACTTTAGGGACAATCAAAAGGCCAGTACCAGAGGACCTCAGGGTCCGCGAGGGTTCGTATGGTAAAAGCAGATCTGAGAGATAAGAAGGCCCAAGACCATTAAGACATTTAAAAACCAATAAAAGAACTTTAAAATCGATCCTGAAACACACGGGGAGCCAGTGCAGCGATTCTAAAACCGGTGTAATGTGGGCCCGCCCTCTGGTCTTCGTCAGCACACGAGCTGCCGAGTTTTGCAAGAGTTGTAAAGTTGAAATATTCTTCTTAGGAAGACCAGAGAGCAGGGCATTACAGTAATCAATGCGACTGGTAATAAAAGCATGCATCAGCATCTCCGTGTTGGCCCGAGAGAGAATAGGGCGGACTCTGGCTATATTTTTTAGATGATAAAATCCAATTTTAGTTACATGTTTAATATGTGGGATAAAACCAAGCTCAGAGTCAAAAATAACACCCAGGTTTTTCACTTGTAGCGAAGGACATAGTGAAAATGCCTCTAATTTAGACAAGAGTTTCTCTCTCTGAGCCTCAGGACCGACAATTAAAACTTCAGTTTTGTCCTGGTTAAGTTGTAAAAAGTTTTCTGCCATCCAAGATCTTATATCCAAGATACAGTTAAAGAGGGCATCCATTTGTCTGGTGTCATCAGGAGACACGGAGATGTACAGCTGCGTGTCATCAGCGTAACTGTGGAAGTTCACTCCATGCCTCCTGATGACACCGCCGAGAGGGAGCATATACAAATTAAAAAGTACAGGGCCTAGAACCGACCCTTGAGGCACACCACATGTCATTTTATGGATCTTAGAGGAGCATGTATCCATACTCACCATAAAAGTTCTGTCAGAGAGATAGGAAGTGAACCAGCTGTGTACAGCACCAGAGAGGCCCACCATGTGTTTCAGTCTGTTTAAAAGAATAGCGTGGTCTACTGTATCAAAGGCTGCGCTTAGATCCAGTAGCACCAGGACTGAGAGCTTTTGGGAGTCCCAGTTACATCTAAGATCATTTAAAACCTTTAGGAGAGCAGTCTCTGTGCTGTGGTTCACCCTAAATCCAGACTGGAATATCTCCAGGATCTGTCTATCATTGAGAAAATCAGTAATCTGAGTAAAAACAAGTTTTTCTAAGACTTTACTTAAAAATGGTAAGTTGGATACAGGTCTGTAGTTATTAAAATCATTACAATCCAAATTGCTCTTCTTCAGAAGGGGCCTCACCACCGCCGTTTTAAAGGCAGCAGGGAAGACACCCAACTGAAGAGAGCAATTCATCATGCATAAAAGCTCAGCCTCAAAAAATCCATAAAGTGTTTTAAAGAGTGAAGAAGGAATTGGATCTAAAAGACATGTGGTGGGTCTCACTGTGGAGAAAACCTTCTGAAAGTTCTCAGCATTAACCAGGACAAAGCTGTCCAGTGTCTCCTCAGGTACAATCGAGCCCTCAGATGTATTTAAAATCATATCACGATTAGATAAAATATCAGATCTGATGGCGCTGATCTTTCCCCTGAAGTGGTCTGCAAACTGCTCACAGAGCGAGTCTGTGGGGGTTCTTTGGGAGCTGTTAAAATCAGGGTTAAATAAATGATCTATGGTGGAAAAGAGGACCTTGGGATTATTTTTGTTAATACTGATTATTTTGGCGAAGTATGAATTTCTTGACTTCCTTAATGTATTATTGTACACTTTAAGTTGCTCGCAAAATATTTGATGGTTGATAGTATTTTTATTTTTCCTCCATCTCCTTTCTGCTGCCCTGCAATTTCTTTTGAGTTTTTTGACTTCTTCGTTTCTCCAGGGTGATGCATGTTTTACGTTAATCTTTTTGGTGGTGAGTGGAGCAACGGAGTCAAGGCTTTTCTTCAGTTTGCTGTTGAAATAACTAAAAATCAAATCGCAGGATGCAGGTAAAATCACAGGGGGGCATTCGTCTAAAACCCTGGTAAAATTTGCAGCCACTTCAGAGGTTAGATAGCGCCTCCTCACAGTTCGCACCGAGGTCTCCCGCTGAATAAAACCGGTGATGTTAAAAAACACACAGTAGTGGTCAGAGACAGCCAAGTCAACAACAGAGGACACGCTGGTGGACAGCCCATGGGTGATGACCAGGTCCAGAGTGTGTCCTCTGTTGTGAGTCGGCTGCGTGACGTGCTGGGTAAAATCCAAACAGTGAAGAATGTTTAAGAATTCTTTTGTTGCAGGGTCAGAAGGATTATCTATGTGCAGGTTAAAATCACCGGTTAAAATTATCATGTTATATTTTGAATGTATGTTTGTTAAAAATTCTGAGAATTCCTTGATAAAAGCAGCGCTGTCTTTAGGTGGTCTATAAACTGTGACAGATAAAACTGGAGGGCTGCTGAAAACAATAGCATGGAATTCAAAAGTGGTAAAATGATCAAATAAAATTTGTTTGGTGGTGAGTGTGTTGTTGGCTAAAGATGCAGTCCCACCACCTCTCTTACCACTTCTAATAGAAAAAGAGAAATTAAAATTTGGTGGGGAGGCCTCAGTGAGAACAACTGGTGCATCCGAACCCAGCCATGTTTCAGTTAAAAATAAACAGTCAAGTTTATTATCTAAAATTAAATCATTAATAATAAAAGACTTGTTCGACAGAGAGCGTACATTTAAAAGTGCCATACTGATTAAGACTGGTGGATTATTGACAATAGAGTTGGATGGATGTTGATATTTTTGAAGAGGCCGGAGGTTATTAATATTTTTGGAGTTACTGGATTTATGATAATTCTGTTGCTCTCTGTTTGTGATTATGACGGGTATTGTGTTGACTGTGGGAGAGAAAGGCATTGTGGAGGAATTTTGTCCCACTCATCTTTGCAGAATTGTTGTAATTCAGCCACATCAGAGGGTTTTCGAGCATTTACAGCATTTTTAAGGTCATGCCACAGCATGTCAATCAGATTTAGGTCAGGACTTTGACTAGGCCACACGTTCTTAAGCCATTCAGAGGTGGACTTGCAGGTGTGTTTTAGATCATTGACCTGCTACAGAACCCAAGTGCGCCTCAGCTTGAGATCACGAAGCGATGGGCGAACATCTCCTTCGGAATGTTTTGGTAGACGGGAGAATTCATGGTTCCATTTACCACAGCAAGTCTTCCATGTCCCAAGGCAGCACAACAGTCCCAGACCATCAAACTACCACCACCATATTTTACAGTGCAGTTCTTTAATGTTGTTCTGGGCTCTTTTGTGAACTCTTGGGGGAGTCGTCGACGTGTTCCTGGAGTAATTTTGGTCGGCCCGCCACTCCTGGGAAGGTTCACCACTGCTCCAAGTTTTCTCCGCAGGTGGAAAATGGCTTTTATTTCTTGATTTAACAGGTCTGCCAGTAATCCAGTGCCAGTGTGTTCAGAGAAACTTTTTTTTAAAGGTGGTTAATCATAGTTAATTCATGACTTAACACAGGACGAAGTAGATCTGGATAACTTTTCTTTATTAATTAATGAAATCATAATTTAAAAAAATGAATTTTGTATTTAGTCAGGTTATCTTTGACTAATATTAAAACTTGTTGGACAATTTCAACCGCAAGCAAAAATATGAGGAGCACTGAGACCAAAGCACTTTTCCAAGAAAACAGAGACATGTATAGTAATGGATACAGAGCACTTAGAAATCATAATGCAGAAATTGCATCAATGTGCCATCGTGTCTTCTTCCAGAGAAATAGAGTTCAGCTGGTAAGGAGGAACACAACTGAAGGAATGAGGAGGATATCAGCTGGTAATTATCTGCTTGGAAATGCATTACTTTTCTGTTTTGTTTATGGCAAACTCTAGAATTTTATAATATACAGTAATGTGCAAAAGTCATATCTTTATATTTTTCTAGGAAAATAAGAAATAGGTGCAGCAATTTATTGAAACATACATGCGTGCATATAGGACAGAAACAGAGTCTAACGAGAACTGTAAACAACAGGAGGCCAATCCATGTATGAGACCGTTCAGTGTGTTTTTCTATCCAGGTATGCTTTAACTGCACTGCCAGTGTCTTTGGAGTAGTTGTGCTGAAAAATGAAGCCGTTGCCAATCAGACTCTTTCCAGATGTCATTGCACGGTGGATCAAAATCTGACGGTACTTTTCTTGATTTCTTTTTCTATTTGCTGGGTTTCTTTCCTATTTCTGTGACTTTCAGACCCTTTTTATCTCCTGTGGATGTTTTTTTAGGCCTGCCACGTTGTCTTTTGTTCCCCACGTGTCAATTTTCCTCAAATATTTAAGAACACACAGCAGATATGAAGACACGGGAGTGGCAAGACTTTTGCATGATACTGTATAATTGAAGCTACAAAATTAAGAGCCAACAGTGAAAAAATACAAAGAGAACTGGTTGTGGTAATTAGTTAACACAGCGATTTAATGCAAAATTACATACATAACAAAATGTAACAAAACTCATAGACTTGGTATTCAATAAAAAGCCACCAGCAATATAATGCAAATAAATACAAAGACTGATGAATTATAAACTAACTGGATACATTCGACTATGTCTCTCTTTCAGACTTGCTTTAAATCTGCATTCCTGACGTAGCATTTTAAAAGAGGCAAATATAAGCAGATTCTGCATCAACCAGTGCAGGCAAACAAAAAAATGATTTGTGGTAAAATCAGCAGATAAAGATATTTCACTCAAAACAATAATCAGCCTGAGTGACACTTTTATAGCATGAGTATAAAATGAAGGGTAATCATCACCGACGCTCCTGCTAAATTAAGAAAAAATGACATATGCCAAAAACAAGACAGCTTAATTTTGATGTCGGGTCAGTTGAGAATTTCTACAGATGATGTCTGTGACTTTCAAATGTGGCCAACTCATGTTCCAACTCTGTAATTAAAATGACATTCTGTGACCACAAAGGACTAAGACCTTATTGTAATATATCTTTTTTTTTTTTCAATGGTTTTCGGGTTTTTATATTTTATGTCTGTAGTTATGATTTGAGCTTGTGAGAAGCTAGAAGAGTAAAATGGCATTAGAAACATGTAAGCATCTCGTTTGGGCGTCGCGTGTGATACTAAGTGCTGTTGTTTGTGTGTTGTGCTTGTGCACTGTGTATGTTGGGCTTAGAGCTAAATAAAGCTGACTGATCCTGGCACCTTAAGGATGATCGATGGGGTCCGGGACAGCACTGCTGCAGTCCACAAAACTTCTCTGCCTACTCAACATGTTTTCCTTTACTGCTCTTCATCTGTCTGTCTTTGTCTTCCTCTCTTTCTTTTGTTTAGTATTCACTATTAAGACTTGGTGAGGAGAATTTAGCATGCAAGTTTCCCTCTTCTTCTCTTCTCTTTCATTTTTTCCATCTTTGTACCAGTCTCACATGTCTTGTCCTGTCACTCACTGACTCTGCCTTGACAGTTTCTGTAAAGACGACCAAGCATGGGGAACAACGGTGCTGCCGTAGGAGCTTTGGCAGAGGCTCTGAGAGTGGAGGATAAAAAGAAGAAAAATATGAGGGCGATGAGTGATTGGTGGGTTTGGGGTAGTGGGAGCAGGGAGAAAGGTGGAATAAGGAGATAAGGAGAAGATGAGAGAGCAGGGTGATGGCAGATCTGAGACTGATACGGCGATATACAGGAAGGGGTGGCGGCTAACAGCGGAGCGGCTGTGAGATGGCAGGGCTGGCTAGTGAGCTAGCGAGTCTGGCAACAGATCAGATGGAGATGCTATCAGGGCTGCGATAGGAACAGGACCTGATAATCAACAAACAGGACAGACTGCTCTGTGCTGACTCTAACAGAAAAGACTTTTCTTTCTGACTCAGGCCTGAAAAGTGAGGGCAGGAAGGACAAACAAGAAATGCATATGTTTGTGCAAACCCCTAATATACCCGGTTCGGCAAAGTTCCTACACAGAAAGCTACAGTGAACACACATACATGCAACCACTTGAAGATGTCCCTGCAGGTACCTACTGAAACAAAACCAGCTAAATCACTCAGCCTCTTTCAGGCAGAAGGGAGTGAAAGGCAAGGCTGATTATTCCTTTAGAGGAGGCGAAAGGAAAATGTCTCTGCATGCAGCGTCCTCAGCAGAATACAAATGCAGCTAGTGGCTAGCTACACCACACCCACTCTGCCTACTGGAGCAGGCTCACAGGGTCATGTTACAGCCTTTAAAGCTGGACAAAGGAAAATGGTAAATCTTGAAAAAACATGGAGAAAAATATACTATTTTACTCCACCACCACCCCCCGAAGGAACCTGATTCATGCGTGGTAACATGGGCTCGAAGTAATGGCTGGCAAGGACAAACTAGACACACTGACAGACACATGCACACTCGTACAACCCCCTAGTGCCCACACTAGTGCATTAAAGTAGTGCCAGCCCTCCAAGGTGCAGGTTAATTAAAATAAGATGACACCTCACCTCTCCACATATTTCCCCATTTGGCTCTGCCCATTCATGCAATCCCACTTCTTTCTGTTTCTCCTTCGCTCTCTCTCTACTGGGCAGCGCGTGACCTTGCCGGAGACTGGAAAAGTCCTGGCTATTGATTTTAATTACTGCTGCTTGTCCCATCACAGCATTATAGTTATAGGCCAGAGAAAATAGCTATGTGACTTGTTATGGAAAAAGACTGCCTGGAAAGCCTGGATTACTGGCTAAGGACGGAGCTACACCTCCTTTAGATACCACAGTCACACACAAATGTGAAAATGCACAAAATCTTGGGCACATGCACACCGCTGCTCACAGCAGTCCCTTTGGTTTTTTTATCTGAAAGGTGACTGCTCCTGCTCGGCAGCTGGCAATTTGTTTTATCTAAATGGTACCTCCATGTGCCTCTCCCCTGCCCATCTCTTGACGTGGTACAGTTCCCAAACAGAATTATCACTGCACGGAATGAGGGGGGGAAAAAATTGAGAAGCTCCCTGCGCACGATAAGGCTCTCACACATAGTTTTACAATTCAGTGATTACAGAGACACAGAAACTCAAACACAAACAAGAATATGCAAAGAGTCACACGGCGAGAAAAACACCACAAACTCGAACTGCGCGCGAGCTACATCAAGGTCATTCCTTTCGGAGCGAGCTGTGGGACAAGTTAACTTCCAGGGTGTCTCATCACAGCCTCACGGAATAAAGACGGACGCGCAGCAAAGGGGAATAGAGAGACTGAAGCATTAGACAAAGGCAGAAAGTGGATGACAAACAGAGAAAGAGACAAAGTCAGAGAGAAAGGGACAAAAAAGAAAGAGGCAGGAGGAGAATACAAAGGGAGAGGATTTATAGAGCTAGCAGGCAGCCTTTAGCGAGGTGTCACTTTGCTTGCCAGGGCTTTTCTACTTCTGAACCATTGGTAGCTACAAACTCCTGCTCTGATTTTGATGGCGCCGGCGTCTCTCTGAAGTTTTGAGATGAAGGCTTATAAATTGGTAGCTTTCATACGGGCGACATCTTGTCTATATTTTCAAATCAATCAAGCGTAGAGGACACGCCAATCACTGCTGCTCTGAGCATTCTCACAAAGGCAAAAAAACATACAGGACAAAACACACAAGGCCCGGGCACACAAGCACACACTCTCATCCACTCCCTTTTATTTTCTCCATCACTGTTGTCACTTTCAGCTTGTCAAACGTTTATCCTGTCAACTGTTAGGAAGGTTAAATGTCTTCCAATATGCCCGTGCAGCTGTCAAGCTCCACGGATCCCCACCAGCTTATTTAAAGCAAATAGTTAGTCCGTTTGGCAAATATCTCACACCGAATGATATATTTCTTTATTCCCTCTGTGTTACTGCGCCAATAATTGAAGAGGCAATATTTCTTGGCACTCTAAAATGATGCCAGATGTTAGATAGGCTCGTTGTTTTTAAAGCAAGGCTCCGTGTTTTCGTTTTGCATACCGAGTCAAGCAGAAAACAGCCTCCGAATCGTCTCAGGAGTGTCGCCCATGTAGGTGTGCGTTTTCATGTGTGAGGAAGTGAGTGTGCACGTGTTTGCAAACATGATGGCATATATATATTCCTTGAGCATCCATCTATCTTTTTTGGATGCAAATCAAGTTGCAACAAAGCTTTCTGGAGACACTGTTACTAGGCAACCTGGGCTTGCTTTGTAATTTGGTCGGCCTGCTGGATATTGTATGTGGCGGTACTGTATATTTATTTGACTGCAGCTTCGCGAGAATGTGTTTTTAGATTGGGACTAACTTCGACAGCCAGTGAGGAGTGAAAATCAGATGTAGAGAAGGGAGTCATCGATTGTGATTTGGTGTCTTAAGTGCGGCAGCGCTGAGGAGAGACCTGGTGTAACATTTGCTTCCACTGATTTCAGAGGTTAATTTTCTGCTGCAGTGTCTTTGTGTGTGTGTGGGCATAAAATAGAGAAGATGCACATTACAGTCTGCGCTGATGAGGTGAAATAACTCGGGATTAGTGCTACTGGTAGAGTACTCTGGCTAGCAGCAATAAGGTTTTGCAGGAAGCAATAACACTCGTGAATTATAGACTTTCCAGTAACGAGAGAGCTGAGCCGTGCTCACCTGTGGAGACAACGGGCTGTTAGCAGCTATCTCAGGTCAGAAACAGTCCCCTGATGAGAATGCAATATAAAAAAATACGACACTTTCACCCGATGGCTGCATCCAAACACCTCAGAGGTGAACATCAGATGGCTTTTTTACACGCTTCTTGTTAGGGGCACTGTAAAAATCTCTCTAGTCACCAATATTAGCACCGATATTTACGTATTACCACTGTATTTAATTGGATGACCCGTCACAGGATTGGCAGCTTTTTAAACCTAGCTGAATTTTAAGGTGAGTTAGCCGAATCCCGAGTTCAGATTATGCAGCAGACATTAAATGTGAAGTTATTTCCATGAAACACTGAAAGCAGTCATAAATCTCGAAGCCTCATCTAAATAAAACACCTTTGCCGTTTATAGGAATCCTGTTTATTCTGCTGATATGCTAAATGCACAGGGAGGGGTCGTGTCTAAGTATGTTTTTATCTGTGCATGTCTGTTTGAGTGTCTCTCACTTTGAGTGTGTTAAAATTCATTTCATCCAGCAATTCATCTTTTTTTCACATCACGATCTTCCCCATGCTGTCTTCCAAACCTCAGTCGACTTTACTTTCCAGATGAAACAAAAAAAGAAGACTTCAACTGTGAGACTGTGATTTTATTCTTAAATACTTGATCTTTTTTCTTTTAAATGATCAATTCTATTTTATTCTTAAATACTTGATCTTTTTTCTTTTAAATGATCAATTCTTTACCTTGAGCCTTTACCTCAAACTTATAGTCTGTTCCACTCTAAATTTAAAAAAATGTGAGAGATGCACAGCACTCATGCATGGGATACTTATCACCTGTGAGTCGGCACAAAGAGATGAAAGTGTTGGAGGATTTGCAGTAGCTGCTGTAACTGATGTACCCTGAAATAGTGGCGATGAGGAAAATATGTGGTGTATAAATACATATTATTTTCATTTCATTTCATCCTTTTTTTTCCTTTATTTGAAATTTCATCATTCAGTCTCGAGTACTTTTTTTTATTCATTAGTGTGAGAAAGCTACGTTAGTACAGTCAAATCAAATCAAATCAATTTTTTTCAAGGTTTGATTAAACTAATATATAGTATGACTTAATATACTGTGCAACTTAACTAATGAGCACTGTAACAGTGCCTGGATGGACCAGCAGAGGGCCACACAGTTGAGTGAGAGATGAAATCTTCAGAAATAGGAAGAGCTGTCCATTTCTCAAGGTTAATACAAAGCAAAATTGCACCGCACACTACCCACTTTGCTGTGCTAAAACAGATCTAAGAGGAAAAGACAGCTGCTTTGAAGGTTGTGCAGGTTAGTTGAGGAAAAACTGAGGAAGAAATACTTAAAAGTAATTCAAGGAATACAGGAAATATAATATGTGCAGAGGTCTGTGCAAGTGTCTTGAGGCACCCCTCGTATTTTAAATTTTATTGCAATTTTCTCAGTTTTGTCTAAGGTTCATCTAAAAATGTCTAAGCTTTTCTTAGACATTGGCTGCTTTTTCACTCATTTTAAGTCTGTGTATCTGACTATTTACATTTTCTTTGGCTGATTATATTACTGGTCCACCAAGCTGAGTTCCAACGAGATGTAAGTGGACAAATCGACATATCTGATCACGGTGTGCAGTTTATTTTTTTAAAAACTAAAAAAGAAGACCTGGCAGGCCTAAAAAGCTGTCAACTTTGGATTAACAGCATCTGAAAGACATGTCGTGAGACCGGTTTTGGTTGATCCATCTACTGATCACTGAAGCCTCATCAAAATGGTCTGAAGGGCTGTTTCACTTAAGGAAGGGAAACAGGGAGCCAAATTACTTTACTTTAGTGACAACAGGTATTTGGTGTGGTGCTGGAAATTTGTGTCTAGATCCATCTGAAAATATGATGGAGTCTCTGTCATGGTTTGGGGCAGCAAATTATTCCATCACAATAGATCGACTTAGATTTTGATCCACCATCCAGTAATCTTGGAAAACATTTCATTTTCAGCATGTCAGTGATCACAAACACATTGCCAGTGCAGTAAAACATACCCGGATAGAAAAACACAATTAAAAAAAAACAATCAGTTATGGGCTGGCCTCCCCGGAGCCAAAACCTCAGCATTGTTGAAGCAGTGTGGGATCATCCTAACAAAGAATGGAACAAAAACCTGCCACCACCCAAAGCAGAACTTTGAACGCCATTTAAGAAGCCAGGGGAAATATATGTGAAGTCTACTTTTAAGACGACTAAATTAGAAGAAAAAATGTCTGAAAGAGTTTCCAGCTCCTTAAAATTGTAGAAACTTGTGTTTTTGTGTACTTTTGCACGTTTCCCTAAAAACTGCTGCACCTATTTCCCATTTTTCCAGCGAAAAACAAACAAACAAGGAGTATCTTGAGACTTTTGGACAGTACTTAATATTAATAAATGACACATACTTTACGTTTGCAGTGCCCCTGCATGTAAGTCTGATTAAAAAATAAAGTAAAACATTCCCAAAATATATCCCACGGGGGTCTCAGCCAGATTAAGCGTGCTATGTCTGCTGGTGGCTAGCTCCCCTGCGCCTTTTGGGGCAGCAGGGCAATTAGCAGAAAGCAGATGATCACTGTGCCCTCACCACTGTGGCGCCACTGGTCTCCCATGGTGCAACAGGGCAGGTGCACATTCGTCTGGAATAATGGTGGGTACAGGAAAAATACTAGCAAGGAACCATAAAGAAGTCATACACACACACACAAACACACACACTAATCTAACAATGTGATGATGTCAGCGTTCAGCCCCTGGTGAGTGGTGGTGTGTAAGCTAGTGGGAGTGGGAGGAGACAGGCTGGCAGTGGGCTTATGCATGTGTGTGTGTTTTAGAGAGGAGAGAGACGAGACCATCCGCCAATAACTGTGTGATGCAGCATTTCCCAGAGTGCAACATTATACTCCCATTACATTATCAGTATGTATGTGTGTGTGTGTGTGTGTGTGTGTGTGTGTGTGTGTGTGTGTGTGTGTGTGTGTGTGTGTGTGTGTGTGTGTGTGTGTGTGTAATGGAACAGACAGACGGGCGCCAGACAAAGTCGTAATAATAACAAGACCAGACATGTGAACAACAGACATCAGATACACACACAGACATTTTTAGGGTATATAAGGTGCATATATTCTAACTGTCAAGTGGTTCAGGTTCACTGCAGACCACCTGCAGGATGCACATATAGTTTGGTGAACGGAACAAGCTCTATCCACATATTAAACCTGACTCTTCGATTTCTAGTTGTGTGTATAAAGTAGGTACTTACTGTTCACTGTTTAAGAACAATGGCCAGAATCTTGTGGTCATTCTATCCTGTGAAATAAGTTCCTGTTCTGCCCACTAAACATTAGGCTGTCCACAGAAATCACAGCACAAAAAACCCAACTCGTGTCCCTGTAGTGGATGAAGGGACGTGCAGTTTCTTTCAAAGTTGCTCCATAATCCAAACATCTACTGCAAACTGAAATGCCAGTAAAAATTCAAAGCACGAGATCAGATTAGCAAAACTCAAAAGGGCGACTTTAAAATCCCAGTTTTGAGAAAGCTTCAAGCTTTTTTTTAGGAGTTTCATAAAAAACAAAAAACACCTGTAGCTTTATACAGCAGTAGGTTTAATGAGCACCTCTAAATTGAAAGATTTGAGTATATACGTGTTTGTAGAAACACCTGTTACTTCATTTAAATGATAATTTCAGTATCTGTTGTCTCATAATTTGTTACACAATCAGTAAATGTCATTTGTGCTCAAAGCATTTTTCATTAGTAAAAGTTTGTTCACTAAACTCAAAAACATTTTTCTGTCGTGCTAAGTTTTGCATGAGGGAGATCTTTCCATCCAAAAACACTTGCAGCAGTGACATGTGTATTTTTAATTTTGATACAGTTCAATGATTCAACTGTCAAAAATTATCAGTCAAAAATGCACGAACTAGTGTTTTGTTTTGGATTTTTTAATGACATTTGCACCTTTATTTTGACAGGACACTACAGAGAATAAGGTGGAACCCAACCCACATCCAGCTGTTGCACCTTTGGGTCACCGGCTCAAACAGGTGAGCTCTACAGTGCCCACAAGGCATTAAATGTTAGTGTTGACCTGGAACAATTAATTAAAACTGTGCCACTTTCTCCAAATTGGTGGTGGTCTGCTGTCTTCTAGTATCCTACACAAGCAGCAGTTTGAATCATACACTTTCATGGATTTTCTTTAAAGCAATGCATTATCAGGGACTACAACATCTAGTCCTTTTACTGAATTTAAGCAGTTTTTGCTGTTTGTAAAACTGAAACTACCCTCTGATGTCAGAATGAGTCAGGCAATATGAGCTCGAGCTGCAACATCTCCGCTCCTGCGAGCAACGTGTACTTGCTTTATGTGTGTGTGTGTGTGTGTATTTGAAATAAGGTGTGAGAGTGATGAGATCATTCTTTCTGGAGAATTACTCAGTGAAAGGCAACGCAGCAAATACTCTGTGACACCGTCTGAAATCACTTTTTATTCCGGACAGAGATGAGCTCACATAAGAAAAAAAATATGGTGATTTTGCAATAAGACTGTCGACCTCGGGCTTGTAAATAGCAAACTTTACATTTTTAGTCAAAGGTGCTACGACTTCCTGATAGAGTATTTTTGACAGAGACATTTGCCAAGGTTATGGGCACGTTAAATATCTGAGTGACAGCAGTAAAAACACTTTTCGTAAGAGAAAAATAACTGAAGAAAAAAAAAAAAGATATACAAATAATCAAAGAAGATGGAAAATTTGGACACCTTTAGAAAAATGAGTTATAAATCAACAAGCTACATGATGCTAAAGGCTACCTCTTGAAACAGATGTACTTGAGCACTGGGGGAGATAATTATTTGATCTCCTGCTGAATTTGTACATTTGCTCACTTCCAAAGAAATTAAGTATTTTTCTTGGTAGTTTAATTTTAATGGAGAGTGAAAACCCAGAAACAAATCACATTACTTAAAAGTTATGCATTAAATTGCATTCCACTGAGTGAAATAAGTATGGTGGAGAAACCCTTTTAGCTAGCACATATTTGCACATATCTCAGGGGAGATCTTGTCCCACTTTCAAAATTCTTTGGGTTTCTTGGCTCCCTCTATAGACCTTCTACCTCCAAATGGAGGTCTGGATACTGGCAAGGCTACTCTATGACGATAATGTGCTTATGGTTTAGCCAATCCTTTGTTGCCTTCGTGGTAGCTTTTGGGTCACTGTCATGCTGGAAGACCCATCCACAACCCAAGGAAAGGAGGTTCTCTCAACCACGATTTTACTGTATATGACCCCATTCATTGGCCCCTCAATGCAGTCAAGTCACCAAAGAGCTCGATTTTGGTTTCATCTGACCACAGCACTTGCTCCCAAGTTTCTCTAAAGCATTTAGATGTCCTTCTTTAGCATGGGGACCCTGCAGGTGCTGGAAAATTTAAATCCATTTCGCCGTAGTGTGTTACCAATGGTGTTCTTAGTGACTGTGGTCTCAACTGCCTTCAGATCATTAACAAGCTCCTCCTGTGTAGTTTTGTTCTGATCCACTTCCTTTCTCATGATCATCCTCACCCCATGAACAAGATCTCGAATGGAGCTCCAGACCGAGAGTGACTCATTAATATCATCTTATATTTGTTCCATTTACAAATAAGCTCTCTAAGCTTCGTGCTGATGGACTTGTAGCCCATTCCACCCTTGTGCAGGTCTGCAATCTTGTCCCTGATGTCCTGTCACAGCTCTTTGGTCTTGGCCAAGATGGTGAAAAGATGTGCACATAATGAGTTGAGATCAGCCGATCTGGCTAGGGTGTAAGGGATCAAATACTTATTTCAATAATTGAGATGCAAATCAATTTATAATTTTTATGTCAAACGTTTTTTGTTTTGTGTTTTTTTTCTCCTCCCTCCATCAAAATAAAACTACCATAAAAATTAGAAATTACAAATTCAGCAGGGGGTCAAATAACTATTTACCCCACTGTAAGTCTTATTGTACTGCTGTTCCAGCTCTGAGTAATATCACTTTTGATGTTCACAGAAAACAATCTAAGTAAGCAATTACACCACAGTAGGTCATTTTTTTAAAGAAGAAAGCCTGACACATGAGGTACTGGCGGCACGGAACACCGCCTTTGCCTCCGCGAACACATCGGACTACAAACACGCACATTACCAACTCCGGAAGACGATCAAAGCAGCCAAACGTGAGTACAGGGACAGGGTGGAACAACAGTTTGACAACCCTCGGAGTATGTGGCAGGGACTAAACACGATCACAGACTTTAGAGGGAAAACCAGCACACCGCAGACCACGGCCTCTCTGTGTGAGGATCTAAACATATTCTACGCTAGATTCGACACAGCGAACACCATGAGACCGGACAGTGTGCGCACCGCGGATGACGTCAGTGCGCACACTGTGTCTGAGGAGGATGTGCGGAAGTGCTTCAGGAAGGTGAACGCACGCAAAGCTACTGGTCCGGACGGGATTCCCGGCCGCATCCTCAGGTCATGTGCGGCTCAGCTGGCTGGAGTGTTCACGCACATCTTCAACCTTTCCCTCTCTCTGTCTGTAGTCCCAGCCTGCTTCAAAATGGCCACCATCGTCCCTGTACCCAAATCCTCCACCATCTCCTCATTGAACGACTGGCGACCTGTAGCCCTGACCCCCATCGTAAGCAAATGCTTCGAGAAGCTGGTCAGGGACTTCATCTGCTCTGCACTACCCGACTCACTGGACCCTCTACAGTTTGCATACCGCCACAACAGGTCCACTGATGATGCCATAGCCCTGACACTACACACTGCCCTGTCACACCTGGAGAAGAGAGACACGTATGTGAGGATGCTGTTTGTAGATTACAGCTCAGCATTCAATACCATCGTTCCCTCGAAGCTGGACAGGAAACTGCAGGATCTAGGACTGAGCAGCTCCCTCTGCAGCTGGATCCTTAACTTCCTGTCTGACAGACGCCAGGTGGTCAGACTGGGCAGCATCACCTCATCCCCCGTCACACTGAACACTGGTGCTCCACAGGGGTGTGTACTGAGCCCTCTCCTGTACTCACTCTACACCTACGACTGCACAGCCACTAACAGCTCCAACATCATTGTGAAGTTTGCGGACGACACTACAGTGGTGGGTCTTATCACCAACGGTGATGAGACGGCTTACAGGGAGGAGGTCAGCGCCCTGACCCACTGGTGTCAAGACAACCATCTCACCCTCAACGTCGCAAAGACAAAGGAGTTGATAGTGGACTTCCGGAGGTGCAGAGAAGTACACACCCCCATCACCATCAACGGCGCTGCTGTGGAGAGAGTGAGCAGCTTCCGGTTCCTTGGGGTACATCTGGCTGAGGATCTTACGTGGTCAGTACACACAAACAAAACAGTGAAGAAGGCCCAGCAGCGCCTCTTCTTTCTCAGGAGACTGAAAAGATTCGGCATGAGCCCCCGCATCCTCAGGACCTTCTATCACTGTGCCATTGAGAGCATCCTCACTGGATGCATCACCACCTGGTATGGCAACAGCACCGCCTACAACTGCAAAGCTCTCCAGCGAGTAGTGCGGTGCTCTGAACGGATAATTGGAGGTGAGCTTCCCTCCCTCCAAGACATCTACAGGAAGCGGTGCCTGAGGAAAGCGGGGAGGATCATCAAGGACTCCAGTCACCCCAGCCATAAACTGTTCAGACTGCTTCCATCAGGAAGGAGGTTCTGCAGCATCCGGTCCCGTACCAGCAGACTGAGAGACAGCTTTTTCCATCAGGCCATCAGACTGCTGAACACGTCATAGACACCTCAGCTTCACTACTGGAACTTCAACATTATGCACTCCACACTGTATATAAATGCCACTTGTTTTGCACATATTCAACTCTGTATATTTTATATATTTTATTATTATTATTATTATTATTATTATTTTATTTTTTTACTATTTAATTTGTAAAAATGTGTATACACACACACACACACACACACACACACACACACACACACACGTAGGAAAATATTTAGTATACACATCCAGAAATGCATACACTATTATATATTGTACATATATTTATTAGTTTCAGGTTGGCCATTCTTGTATTTTGCTCGTTTGTGTTGTTGTGTTTGCACATCTCTGTTGCTTGTGGGGCTCGCACACAAGAATTTCACTCGCATGTGCTGTGCCAGTGTGCCTGCACATGTGATGTGACAATAAAAAGTGATTTGATTTGATTTGAACTCTGAGGTCATGCTAGTAACACCTTCCACAGTTGCTCATAGCGTGATCAGTGCACAAACCCCATGTTGTGTCTGTCACAAGATCAGTAAAACTGTACTCATCCAAAAGCTCTTTCTGTCTTCTGCCCCCTCCTTACTCCCTCTGCGTCCTTCTCTCCCTCCTCATCCTCCCTCGGGGCCCTGCTGGTCTTGGCACAAAGATGCCAACCTGTCTGGCTGCATTTCCCTTGGCACGACGGTGACAGCTGGGGGCCTGGCTGCCCTGTCTGACTCCATACTCCCCGCTATATCGCACACACACACACACACACACACAGTTTACGTTCACAGCTTGCAGGCAGACTGGTGTCATCATGTGAGTGCCGGGGGTAGCAGAACCCACAGGAGGGGAGAGCTGGCGGAAAAAATGGAGGAGAAGGAACGGGGTGTGGTGGAAGGGAGGGGGTGCATGGATGGGCGATTGGGCTTACAGACAGCCAGATGCTGCCAATTAACTTCTCCGGCCACCGCAGGGCTGCAGGGAGAGAGTCTGGCACCCATACCATTCAGCCCCCATCCGCCCAAACACACATTTTCTGTTGGCTTATGGTAGCAGCAACACTCTGTGTGCCTTGTGTGGGAGACGAGATGAGGGCCACATATGTCCTCAGAGCTTTGGAGCCAATAAACACATACACCTGGTCTACAGTAACTGCTGAACTCTTCTCTTCTTTTCTCTTCGCTTCTCTTCTCAACAGGTGGGCAGATGAAAAGGCGAACTGGCGATTCAGGCAACCATGTCTGCATACACATGAGTGTGCATTTGTGTGCGCGTGGATATGTGATATATCTAGTTTTCTGATATATTAAGCAGGTAGGTTGCACATGGATGTATTCTCTCTACGTTATCACAGACTAACTGCTTGACACTGAAATCAACGATCTGTCTGAGTCCTACAATTTAGCTATAGGCTATATACCAAGTTTAAAAAATATGTATTGGTATATTTTCAAAAGAGATAAAGTCCCCACGCTCATGAAGCCCCAGCCCACGCTCGCGCTCAAAGTTCAACACTATGGAGTCGGGATGAGAATTAATAACAATGTAGCAATTCCGATACCATTATCGATTATCAATTCAACTCCTTATCCATCCTCTTATCAATTCTCATTGGGTTCAAATCCCATCTATAAACAGCACCGCTGAGGCTTAAATGTACACATCAGCTTGACGTTAAGATTGCTTGTACGGCAACAGTCGACGAAGTTCACTGATTTGTGGAAACTGCACAAAGAAAGAAATCGATCTTTTCAAACCACTGGATAAAAACATCACTTCACAGAAAACAGGAGTTGTGAGTCTGCTGTGTGACTTGAGTTTAAATGTTAGTTTGGATCTAAACAAACCGGCTGAGACTGAAAAGTCACACACTAACAGTAACACTATCAAACTAATGGACTGAGGCTCTAAAAGACCAGCAACTCCTGTGTTTTGTGAGGTAAGATTCCTGTTTTTGTCAGTGGAGTCTAGTGGCTTTGACAAGAGTCTGACAACAAAGGAGAGAAATATTTTAAATAATTAGGGGGTTAAAATATATTTGCTGCTGATTGCATTTCTGTAGAAGGTGCTTCTGACTGCCTGGAGGTGTGCTTACTGCCATCTATTGTAAGTAGATAGTATACAGCCTGTAACATTGAATGTGGATCAGAACCTCACAGGAAACTGATATATTACTGAATGAGTGAAAATAGTGCATGGGCTTTATCTTAAACAACAGAATGCTGTTAATGTTTTCTTCCCAAATAATAATAATAATAATAATGATAATAATAATAAAAGCCATGGTTCCTGACTCAGAAAACAGCTGCTACTCTATTTTCTATTTTGATAAACATATGTGTCATATTCCACTTTTTGCATTCATACAGAATACAGAGATAGTTGTTGGTGTCAAAAAGGTTGATCTAAATAATTTAGAAACTGCTGATGTGCTGGGATTTTCACCTCAAGGGTTTGAATGGTCTGCAAAAGAGAAACTATCCCCCAGGCCTGCAACAATTCATCCACATAATCGATGACGTAGACTAGAAACACTTCGTTGACTTGGAATTTTATTGCTGACGCGCCATGCTATACCAGTATCGCCAAGACGAGCTGCCAAAACAGCACATAAGCCAAAGCCCAGCTAGCCCAGTCGGTAGCGCATGAGACTCTTAACCCTCAGGGTCATGGGTTTGAGCCCCATGTTGGGCGCAACAAAAATATATGATGATAACAAGGGGATTTTCTATTCTGATAATAATGAAGAAGAACAAATATGAGCTCCCTTCCACAACAGCATACTACAGTGCACAAGAATTTAAAACACCTGCAAACTGGAGTGAAATGCGATACTTGTTTTCTCGCATTAATATTAACGTTAGTTATCAGCAGCTGGGAACAGCTCATCTCAAAGATAACAACAAACCTCACTCCAGTCCAAGTCCACTGCTGCAATCGTGAATTCATGAACCGCCTGTAAATTTTGGACTTGAAAAAAAAAATCTTTTGGATTTAATTGGATTATTTGAACTTATGGACAGAAGACATTTTTACTTTCCTATTTGCAAATGATTTTTTGTTTAAACACTAGCACTTTAATTTGTATTACTTTAAATTTTATTTATTTCATTTTAATTCTGATGGTCCTGTTGAATAATGTTTAAATACATTTGATTACTTTCAAATTCATATGTAATATGAAATATCAGAATACGACAGATGGGTTGGAATCTAAACATCTAAAGTGGTCAAACTTTTGCACACTTCTATTTGTGTGCATATTTGTCCAAGTGAGTGCATGCTGTCAGGCTATGTAGGTGATTATAACAGACAGAAGGAATTACAGGCTATTACAGACGAGAGCCTGTGGCTGGAGCAGCCAGAGCTGTATTACCCTTAAAGGCTTATGGCTCTCAAAAAGCCAGCCTATTATTCCCACCACAGCACACAGCTGCCTGCTGAATGTCAAAGACATAAATATATAACACAAGCATGAATCTACACAATGATATAGTACTCGTATTTTACAGTTTCATTTGAAAACAAAGTATGCCACATTTGGCTTGAAAAAACACAAACTGAGCTTGGCATTTGCCTGCAGGCTCGGAGTCCGCCATTTACACGGGACAAATTACTACGTTCTACAATCTCATAGACCACATAAGCCACATTAAGAGGACAAACCCTGAATGCCTTAAAGGATAAGTCTAAAGTAGCCCATATTTTCTTACTGTCAACAAAACATCTGAAAAGAGTAAAACTAACAATGAACAGATCATTCTCCCTCCGCCTACTGTGAATTCTTTTGTCATCATGAGAAAACTACCTAATTATAATTATCAGAAATGAAAGTGTGCATCAGAATCTCATGATTACATCTGTTTGACCATGATCAATTCACAAAAACACACACACACACACAGTCTGTCAGATGAGCCCATTCCCTCACTGTTCTGAGTGACAGATGACGTGTCATGGAGCTAAACGGGAGAATATTTTAGCACGGATCGGAAAAGGAGAGACGGGAAAAGGAGAAAAAAAGAGAAATTGCTCCATTACACCACAGAGGTAAATCATTCGATGTGCTAGAGATGTTCACATGTTCACACGGGCACGTGTGCATACAGGATTTCTGTTGGTGTTGCTGTACTTGGACTCTCTCCCTGTTTCACACACACACACACACACACACACACACACACACACACACACACACACACACACACACACACACACACACACACACACACGCTGATCATCAGAATCCAAGCATGAGAAAAGCTGAGAGGCTGGATCAATGTTGGGCTCTGGTGATTAGCCTTAATTGAGGAAAAAGCGCTATGGGAACAGAGAAACATTATGACCTTTTCCCTGTCTGCACACACTGCGCGCTAATAAGACACATTCACATAATATCATACTGACCAGAATCGGCTAACTACATCAAAAGCACCTTCTCATAGGAACCGTATGCATATGGATGGCAGAGACAGAAAAACAAACCCAGCAGATAATTGACGATCCTTGCCATGTTTTTGTGCGTGAATGGCAATTTTCACTCTCCTGTCGAGTGCATGCTGATTATTCTATCAGACAAAAAGAGTTCCATATGCGATGAAAAGATTGGCAGAGGTTCACATGGTGCTGTGGAATGGCCTGTCTTTCCTTCTCTCTCATTTCTCCTCTTTCTACATCCTCCCTGTTTGTCTGTCTGTCTCTTTCTCTCTCTCGCTCTCTTTCTGTGCGTGTCAGTTACTGACTGAGTCAAATACCACTTGTCAGGAGAGTGCTGTTTGGACTGACATGAGATAAGAACAGACCAACTAGACAGTTATATGTTATTCCTGTTGCTGCTCTCTGGAATGAGACTGTGATGTACAAGTATTGCCTGGACCAGGGGCAATAATAACACGGAGGCCTATAGTGCAGACTAACAGAACTACTCCAGACACCAAACGAGTGGATAACTTAGTATATACGTATGTAGCTCCTCACATTATATGTCAGAATCTAGTTGTTGTTAATATCATAAGCGCTAATTCAGATAAGGTGTTTCTGTATCCTTCCTCATCTACAGTTTAGCTGTTTTCCACTTTGAAGCTGGGCGGAGTTCACTGCAGCTGAGCTGTGTGCTGAGGTGAACACCAAACTGTACTTAAAGAATAACGACTCCCACACTAATAATGGTGTTTGTTCTGCAAGCCTTACCCGCATCCTCAACAATTCGACTGTAGTGAAAAACTACATCACACAGACTGCATGTCTTAGCATAATGTGGAGCAGATTCAATCAGGAACATGTAAAAATGCCACTGTTATAGAGCAACCTGCAAAATATCCAACTCCTTGAGTCTTTTTTTGAATTGAATTTGTTATAAGATAACACTATATATAACAACTTTATAGAATTATATTTGTTTGTAGATGTTGGCAGCTATCAGCGAATAGTTATCAGCTATTTTGAAACAAAAAAAGACTTTTTATCCATAACAAGAACGCCATAACAGCAAATGAACTGTACAACAGAAAATGCAAATGCTATTAATGGTCTCCTCACAACAATGATACGAAAAATAAGGTCTCTGAGTGTCCAGCATTCAGACGTCTACCTGAGGACACTCATGTGAGAGAAAATCTGCTCACACAGATGTGTAGAGCCAAATACTGTCAATAAGGCCTCTGCAATGTTCTGAAGACAGTTAAACTTGTCAGGTAGTGATGTCCAGCAGGTGAAAATGCAGCTCCATGAACACGCATAGCTGTGGATTCCAGCTGTGTTCACAGTTCTGCAAACTTTGACCCCCACAAAGTCGAGCTTTTCAGTTCAATCAGCTGCATTTCAATGTCCTCTGTGTCCAACCAGTTAATGCGAGACAAATCCAGCAGCTCATTAAAGCTTTCTGGTTTGATCAGAAAAGAAACCATTGGTCCATAGACCTGAAAGTCCCGAAAACACATAGGCTAAGTTATTTTTAGCCAGTTACAAGTTGAATCTGGTAGTTGGGGGTGTTAGCTAAGATACCGTCATTAAGAAGCGGCACAACTAATGTGTCTATGCGAGCTAATTTGTGATATGCACCGCTGGTCCGGCCATTTATTTTTTAATGCACCTTCTCAGATTAACTCACTGTGTGTCGTGCCCAGGGCTGGACTGGGACAAAAAAATCAGCCCGTGCATTTTGACTAGAGACCGGCCCACCAGGTATTATAGGAAAAGCCATAAAGCCTTTGAATGAAAACAAACGCTGTTGTGACAGTGATGTCTGTCTTGTTGATATATGTATGATTTCTATACATTTTACATTGGATGAAAACTTTGGTTGTAAGATTCAGATAATTATTTATTAAAAGCGAGACATTTTAAATGAGAATAAGAAAGAAAAGTATTTCTTTGTGCCCCCCTTTCCCTGTTAATGCCCTACCTGCCCCCCTGGCAAAACTTTGCTAGATCCGCCCCTGCACAGTTACCAGCTGTCAGCTACAGAAAAAAAAGGATCCTGGTGTTATCTGTCTCTCAGAAACAGTTCATAACTTCCCTTCAACTCATTCAAGCAGCGTAAAGATGCAGAATAACTCCAGCTTTGTGTCTTTTTCCATTCTAGCTGAAGTACGGGACAAACTGTGTTCCTTTATCTGACCCAGATAGACTGCAGGTCATAACTTCTTACCTGAAGTTCAGTTCACCTGACACTTGGACCGGCGGCCACCTCGGGTCTCTCCTCCTCCAGCCTCCCCTTTTCCTCATCCACCTGCTGGCCTCTGTGGAAACTCCGCCATAGTCACCACCAAACAACTGAGTTATTTTTACACATTGGCCAGCATTTGTCCAATCCACCACCTTTCATTGTTTATACCGTTACAAAAACAACAGCAACAAAAAACATCAGCCCATAAAAACGAAAAATCACCATCGGTCCACTGGGCAAATGCCCGGTATGCCCGATTGCCAGTCCAGCTATGGACGTGCCATCACTTAACCCTGTGGCATGCGAGCCCAGGGTTGCCGACCCCTGGACTAGACCATCAGTGTTGTCTAAAGCAATGTGACTCAAATGGTTTGTCCACCAGTTCCGACTTAAACAGCAAAAACAACTATATTGCTATGAAAATCTAAATTTTTATTCTGTCAGTGAAATGATGTTCTGATTTTATCTATGCCTTGAGTTGAGGTTCAATAGGCTTTCAGGTGTGGATAAACATTTACGTCCTCAACAAAAAAGTCACACTTCTGCAACTGTCATTAATAGGGGATTACAGGAAACTCGACATTCAAAATGATGCAGAATGGGTAGAGTGCTGTATTTCTGCTATTGCATCACTGTTTCATCTAATGTGTGTCAGATCACACTAACCTTGCACGTGAAAAATCTTTGAGACATGACTGTGGTTTGGTACAAATAGCTAACCACAGGCACTCAAACCACCTCCAACCTTTCACTTGAAAATCAGAATCAAAAAAGCTTAAATTTGCTTGTTTAAGTTATTTTGTAAGTGGGATTAATGCCTGTCCTTAGAGCGGCCCAGAAAACTTACTGGGTAAAAGACTTACACGCAAAAAGACATTCAGTTGTGTAAAAGAAAACGGTTTAAGTAAAAAGGACTAGGAGATACACTGAAATACACTAATGCAGACAGGTAGCTAAAATATTCAATAACTGTAGGAAATGAATTTCATGTGCAATGAAGGTAAAAAAAAAAGTTGGGATGATTTGTAAAATGTGAATAAAAATTCATATTTTATTCACTCTAGAAAATGCAGCAAATTTTGAAATTAAGAAAATGCACCATTTTTAAAATGATTTGATGGGAGTGAAACATCTCCAAAAAGTTGGCCATATTTACCACTGTGTAGCATCCCCTCTTTTTTTAACAGCAGTTCATAAACCTCTGGAAACTGAGGGGACTAACTGCTGGACGTGGTCTCATACTTGCCTTTCTGACAGCTCAACAGTCCTGGGTCTCCTTTGTCGTATTTTTCATTTTATTTCTTTAGTTGGTGAAACTGTTCAGCACTCAGACTCTTGTACTACGAAGCCATGCTGTTATAATACATGCAGTATGCCGTTTAGAACTGACTTGCTGAAATATGCAAGTCCTTCACTTAAAAAGACGGCGTCCAGACAACTAATTCTCCTGACCACAGCACAGTTTTCCACTTTTTTCAGTCTGTTGTATAGGAACTTTGGTCCGGAGCTGGCATTTCTGGATCATGTTCACATATGGCTTCTTCTTTGCCAGATAGAGGTTTAACCTGCAGTCATGGGCGGTGAACTGTTCCCATGGCAGAGACATGCATGTTTTTAATGAAGTGCTGATAGTATGATATTATCTACTGTATAGATATTTACAGTCTTTTGCACTGATGACCATTATTCTTAAATTGTTTAACAATTTGTAGATTCAGCTGTATTAGACTTAACCTAATTAGCCATTTCTTTTTATTACCACTTCCTTTCTCAGCTTTTTGTTGTTTCCGTCCCAAAGTTTTTGACATTTGTTCCACCCATCAAAATCAAAATGAGCTAATATTTTTTACGAAACACTAAAATGTCTCAGTTTAAGCATCGGATGTGTTTTCTGTGTTGTATTATAAACAAAATGTGAGCTCGGGAGATTTCCAAATCACTTATTTATTAATTTTTATTCACATTTTACACAGTGTTTTCCGACTTTTTAAGAATGAACCGGGAACTGAAAACATTCCTGACTTGCATTGCAATTGCACACACCTGCAGCTATATATATATTTTTGGTATTTCTTTTGGCACTGTTTATATTATTTATATTATTATATTACTATTTATTACTTTATTGTTAGGGCTGTTTTTTTTTTTTTTTTGTTGTGCATCTGCACCTTATTGTTGTCAATGTCTACGCATGGGACAGTGTGAAACGTAATTTCAATTCCTTTGTATGGCAAGTACATTTGAAGAAATTGACAAATAAAAGTATTCTATTCTATTCTATTCTAATTAGGAGCGTAGCTCATGAACGCAGAGTGATGACAAAAAGAAATAAACAAAAACTCTACTTTCAACTCTCTCAAGTCTTTCTCAGAAACAGGGAGTGCAGCCTTTATAGGCAGGTTACCCATATAAACAGCAGGGCAATGAGCCACATGAGTGCATCTTTAATTTAGGCAAGGGATCAGATCAAAATGCTGAACACGGTATCTGATATGTAATCAACACCCAGCGTGGACAGACCTGAAGGCATGTGGCAAGAACCCACTTCCTCTACTTGTACACCACATATACCGCATCCACTTTAAATTTTAATCAAGCAGTTGTCTATTCTGGCTGTGTAACAGCGAGACCCAAAGAATCATTTTAAGCCTATTAACTACATGGTTGTATACGGGCTTTAAGCATTGTTGAACTGCTTCTGAACCCACAGCAGTGAAGGGCCAGGACCGCTCCACTGTAGACACTGACAAAGGACTACAATTGCTGCTACCGTGTCACTGATGTGCTGCTTTCAGTACATGGTTGTTGTCTAGACAAGGAGTTGTGTAGCACTCTGAACTCATGTGTGAGGAAACGGAGGTAAAAAGAGAAGATAGAGAGAGAGAGTAATTGTTGACTGCCCACCTTTCATTTCCTCTCAGAGGCAAAAGAGCAACCGCCTTTCAAAACAACAACAACAAAATATTGAATCTCTTTTAAGAAAGTTTCAAAAAAATATTATGGTTTGATTAAAAAAGAAGATAAAGCAAAAAGCCATTTTGGATTTTTTTGAAATGTTTTAGCGAGTTTTAGCAAGTGTTCTTGTCTATCCTTAAATACTAAAGAAGAAGTAGACTGAGGACATTTACAAGCACAGGAAAAGCTACACATAGAAGATGGCAATTAGTGCAGCTGCTGCGATAGCTCCACCCCAACTCATTGATAAGGAAGGCGGGATGTCATGGTCTGTGTGTTTTGTTGGGTTATTTTGACTTTTGTGGTTGTTATTCAAAAGTTTTAGTTTGCTTTTCATCGTTACTTTAGAGCCTTATCTATCATTACTTATAGCAGACTGAGTTTTATTATTTTAGCATTCTGAATTTTGGTTAGAGAGATTATGCTGTTTACAGTTCATTCATGATTCGGTATTTATTAGTCAAGCCTCCCCAGCGTGTCCTGTCTTCTTGTCTAGTGTTTATCAGTTGCTGCTTTTACTTTGTCTGATTTATTTTGTCTCGCTGTCACAGAGTTCTGTCTCTTCTGTGTTATTTGTCTGTTTATCCTGCTTGTCCTCCTTATGTGCTTCAGCTCTGGACTTACCTTTCTGTATCTTGTGCTTTTGCCCTGGAGGAGAGTATTTTGTTTTTTGGACTTTTTGCCTTCGACTGCAATAAAACTTTTTTTTGTTCCTTTTGTTTTTGTTTATTTTGTTTGTTATTTTATTTATTTTTGAGACAGCTGGCATAGGCTTAAATGTTTACAATGGCTAACATCATATAAATGCTTCAGCTAACGAACCTTACACCTGAAGTAACATTAGTAAAGTACTCAGCAACTATGCAAACATTTCATTCAGTCTTAATTAGCCTGTTCCCTAATACTACATATTACATCTAGAGTTAAAAGCACTTTCTTTTGAATAAAAAAAGCACAACTATAAAAACATCCTTATCCAAAACAGTCATCAGAAATATGAAAAAAACATTTCAATTCTGAACCACATATGAAACCAAATGATGTTCAACATCAGCATCACTTTAACACTCATTTCGGCACCTCTCTTACAGGTGGCTTATTAAACAAACTACACAGGGATGGTGAACTAATGCCCTCAGAAGATGAAATTCCCAGGAAATCAGTTCCTGCTTTAATCAAATGCCCACCTCAGAGAACTAAAAAGGGTTAATGTGAACACACACACACACACACACACACACACACACACACACACACACACGGTCAGAACCAAGTTTGTTACATTCATTCCTCAGTTTTCATTTAGCTCACACACAAGCACACACACACAGACACACACACACAAAGCGATTATCGCCAAAGGTACGTACTCCTGTTTGTAGCTGTTCCCACAGGGAAACTCGCAGTACAGCTTCTCCACTCTCATTTTTCATTGTCTGCTTATGATGCCCCATGTGTGCGCACTGACTTTCATTTAACCCCTCACAACACACGCACAAGCACACACTCACATGTATGCATGATGCCAACCCCTCCTTCCTGCCTTTGTCTCGTTCCTTCTCACTGGTTAAAACACACACCCATACACAAACAGCTTCTTCCTGCACTCTGTGTTTCATTGCAGTGGCTAAAAGACAGTGAGGCGTGTCCCCCATCGCTGGAGCCACACACTACAGCTACTGTGAATTTTTCTTTTTTTTGGCTCTGAGATATAATAGTGTCACACATACGGTAGAAGTCAAATCAACTGAGATGGTAAAGAATTACCAGAAGACACAGAGTCTAAGCATCCCACCTGAAGATCTCCCTACATGCTGGAAATTACTGCTGCTATAAATGCTACACATACTGGATATCCATTTAGGCGTGCTGCAAAAGACAGACACACTTAAAACCCCACCCGTCTTCCTGCCTTAACACTTTACGCTCTAACTCGGTTATCTTGTTCTCTGTATATTTGGACATCCGTTGTTTAACTTAATTTTCTTGGCTTTTTGTTTCTCGGTTGCTCCACTACTTTTCCCAGGCTGAATTCTGCTGGATGAAATTCTGTAAAGTCATTCACGACACTCAGACAATGAATCTGGGTTTGGTTATATCCTCCCATCTCCTCTGGTGCTACAAGCAGGTCAAAGTTGTCACTTTTTTTAGTAAAATATTTCTTATTAATACATCTACTAAATGGATTGGACGAAGGCTAGAGTAATTTATAGTTCAATCTCCAAAAGAGGTTGCAGTTTGCCAGTATATCCATCTGTGCTGCCAATCCAAAATCATGTACTTCCAATGTTGAATACTCAAGGGTGGCGGTCAGCCAAAACTTAAGGAAAAAACTTTTTAATCTAAATTTTGATACATTTTGTGTTCTCACAGCATCAATGACACCAACCAGAATTAATTGATACTTTTTTTTCACCTAGTGACAGCAATATGTTTAACAATCCAGGTTTTTTAAAACACTTGGATGGATTTTAAATTTAAAACCTGCATGTCTCCCCATCAGGAAGATCTTTAACAACTTTCCTTCACTCTACACGGCTGTTTGAGCCCAAATACCAGATAAACTAATGACGTATACATCAGACTCAATTTTGCATATTAACTTCCTAAACTAACATGAGGTTGACAGAATTAGGCCTATCTAGTGACACTGTGCTACTGTTGTAGCTCTAAGGACTGAAGCATGATGACAGAAGCCCTTATCCCGTGGATCTGCAGTGTACGCCTGAGCAGCTGTGCAACAGAATACATTTTTCTACTTGCAGCTCATGTTCTAAGGAGAGCTGTGTGAGTGACAGGTGAAATGAGTCAGTGAGGTTTCCTTCTGGGATTGTGTTACGTCTTTGGCTTTTGGACCCAGCACAGCATTGTGAAACTTCAGGTTTTTCACTGAGTTTGTGTAACATGGACACATAAATATCTACATACTACAACAGACTGTGTAAAGTTACTAAGCAACCACCAGCTGGTATTGGTAAAATAAGTGCAGATGCCAGTATAATTTCCTATTTATTGGTACTTTACTGAAAAACAAACCCATGGACATTTTATGAAGCATTTCTATGTTAAAGATCCCTCCACTCCTCGCACATAAAATCTAAAACGATTAAAAGTTTATTTTTATATTTGTGGAGTGGCTCTCTACCACACATATTACCTGACGCTCTCAAGACAGAGATCGACATTTTGCAGATATCTATAGATATTAGGGGTGCAACGATACACAAAATTCACGGTTCGATATTTTTTCGATACAAAAAATGTTCGTGTCTTTTTGTCATTTATTAAAATTATAAATATACATTTTAACTCAAAAGTACAGTTTTTAAATGTAATGTTGCTGAAACAACAAGATAATAAAAAAATAAATCTGATTGAGAAATCACTCATCTTTGGAAAAGACAGTTCTTCTGTCTTGCTAGCTTGTGCTGCGCTCAGTGGATCTGCACTCGACAGAGCAGCCTAGGCGGAGTAGTCGAAAGCAGATCCACTGAGCGCTCAACACAGAATGTGTATGAATGTGAGAGTGAATGAATAGTGGTATCGTAAAGCGCTTTGGGTGCCTAGAAAAGCGCTATATAAATCCAATCAATTATTATGTGATTACCTGGGTCAAATAAAGCACTGACAGATTTTTAAGCCATCGTCGAAAAGCACCTCACTAAACAAATATTGGGTTTTTCTAAAATAACTTGAAAGTTTGTTTCCGCAGCATTTACCTCTCGTGTGCCAACATTTATAGAAGGGCTTGTTTGCAATTATTTGATTGATTTAATAGTTTAAGAGATACAAACAACCCCGACAATGTTGCAGATTACGTATAATGCAGAAGACATGTGGAGATCCGCTATCAGAATAATTATTTTTCCTTATAGATTCATTGCATACTATGCCGCTAACTACTAAAACATGTACAGCGAAAAGGTTTGCAGGGACAAAGGAATGAATTAGACTGCTAATTGCAGGGTTACCGACAGAATAATGATATACTAGTTATTTAATCATTTGCACCTTGATGTTGTAACTTGATGAAGTTTAATTTTGCATTGTGCACCTTTTCTGTTGAGAAAATTATAAAGGTTGGGGAAGGTTAAAAAGGCGATGTTTAAAATCAGTTAATTTAGTTTTCCTGATGGTAAATTTCCATGTTGTTTCAAGAATACTTGAAGATTCAATATGCAATCCAATAAATGAGCAAGTAAACAGTAAAACACTATATCTAAATTAATGTTTACTTCATTTCATGCCTGTGCAAATGAGCGTACTTCAACAACTCGGCTGCCCTTTTCGCCGGTATCATGAGGTGAATGTGTGTTGGTGTGACTGTGGCATGTGCGTTTGTGTGTGTGTGTGTGTGTGTGTCTGTATTGATTGATGCCTTCGAGGGCAGCAGCGTGATTGAAACACCTCCTCACCATAAAACTGTCGTGCGCGTGATGGAGTCGCAGGGTCATTTTATGCATCACACCTGTCCCCCTTCCTCCCCACGCTGACACCCAATCAAATAGGAAAATGGGCATATTTGTTTTTCTGGCCTTGAGAGGGCTTGTGCGGTGGGCTGTATTTTTATGTTCCAGTGTGTGTGTTGGGTGCATTTTTGTGTGAGTAGGCGAGGGACAGAAAGAAAGAACAAGAGAAAAGGCTAATAGACCTGATAAATTCAAAGCAACCATGGCTGACTTTTTAGCTGTTAAGAAAGAAAATCTTGAAAAGCAACAAAATATTTGACACCGTGGAACCATCGGACACCAACACACACAACCAAACAACATGATGTAGAATTCTTAAAGCGATATCACGTATAAGAAAGGGCATTTTTCTGACTGCACATCTACACATGTCTACAGGGAGTGCAGAATTATTAGGCAAATGAGTATTTTGTCCACATCAACCTCTTCATGCATGTTGTCTTACTCCAAGCTGTATAGGCTCGAAAGCCTACTACCAATTAAGCATATTAGGTGATGTGCATCTCTGTAATGAGAAGGGGTGTGGTCTAATGACATCAACACCCTATATCAGGTGTGCATAATTATTAGGCAACTTCCTTTCCTTTGGCAAAATGGGTCAAAAGAAGGACTTGACAGGCTCAGAAAAGTCAAAAATAGTGAGATATCTTGCAGAGGGATGCAGCAGTCTCAAAATTGCAAAGCTTCTGAAGCGTGATCATCGAACAATCAAGCGTTTCTTTCAAAATAGTCAACAGGGTCGCAAGAAGCGTGTGGAAAAACCAAGGCGCAAAATAACTGCCCATGAACTGAGAAAAGTCAAGCGTGCAGCTGCCAAGATGCCACTTGCCACCAGTTTGGCCATATTTCAGAGCTGCAACATCACTGGAGTGCCCAAAAGCACAAGGTGTGCAATACTCAGAGACATGGCCAAGGTAAGAAAGGCTGAAAGACGACCACCACTGAACAAGACACACAAGCTGAAACGTCAAGACTGGGCCAAGAAATATCTCAAGACTGGTTTTTCTAAGGTTTTATGGACTGATGAAATGAGAGTGAGTCTTGATGGGCCAGATGGATGGGCCCGTGGCTGGATTGGTAAAGGGCAGAGAGCTCCAGTCCGACTCAGACGCCAGCAAGGTGGAGGTGGAGTACTGGTTTGGGCTGGTATCATCAAAGATGAGTTTGTGGGGCCTTTTCGGGTTGAGGATGGAGTCAAGCTCAACTCCCAGTCCTACTGCCAGTTTCTGGAAGACACCTTCTTCAAGCAGTGGTACAGGAAGAAGTCTGCATCCTTCAAGGAAAACATGATTTTCATGCAGGACAATGCTCCATCACACGCGTCCAAGTACTCCACAGCGTGGCTGGCAAGAAAGGGTCTAAAAGAAGAAAAACTAATGACATGGCCATCTTGTTCACCTGATCTGAACCCCATTGAGAACCTGTGGTCCATCATCAAATGTGAGATTTACAAGGAGGGAAAACAGTACACCTCTCTGAACAGTGTCTGGGAGGCTGTGGTTGCTGCTGCACGCAATGTTGATGGTGAACAGATCAAAACACTGACAGAATCCATGGATGGCAGGCTTTTGAGTGTCCTTGCAAAGAAAGGTGGCTATATTGGTCGCTGATTTGTTTTTGTTTTGTTTTTGAATGTCAGAAATGTATATTTGTGAATGTGGAGATGTTATATTGGTTTCACTGGTAAAAATAAATAATTGAAATGGGTATATATTTGTTTTTTGTTAAGTTGCCTAATAATTATGCACCGTAATAGTCACCTGCACACACAGATATCCCCCTAAAATAGCTAAAACTAAAAACAAACTAAAAACTACTTCCAAAAACATTCAGCTTTGATATTAATGAGTTTTTTGGGTTCACTGAGAACATGGTTGTTGTTCAATAATAAAATTATTCCTCAGAAATACAACTTGCCTAATAATTCTGCACTCCCTGTATTGTTGGCAACTTTTACCTCACTTTCATAATTACAAACCCCTCTGCATGTATTTGTAGATAAGCTGAAGGATTTGGCAACTGCAAAAAGAAGATCAACATCAACGGGAACCCGAGCAGTGAAGAAAGAAGCAAAAGCAGGTTGAGCCAGATGTTGGAAACATGCTGTCACACGATTTTTGCTTTTAAAATTGTGCAGCCTTAAAAGAATTTTCAAGTTATTTTAAGGTAAAATAACAATAATGATGTTCATAATGTTTTTTAAGTTCAATTCAAGTTGCATGTACGACCCACAATTCAAAACTTTAGCAGAAAAAACTTGGGGTAATTGTTTTCTGACTTTAGTCTCTAACACATCTGTGGAGAAATTGTGGACAACTCTTCTTTACAATGTTGATTTGGTTCATTGAGGTTTGTTTGTATTTCCACATGCGCAGTTCTCTTAAGGTCCTGCCACAGCTTTTACTCAGTTTGAGGACTCGTGTAGATCTGCTGCTGTATTTGGGATCATATTCCTGCTACTTTACCTAATTTTGGCCAAGGTTTAGCTGTTGGACAGATGGCTCACATTCAGCTCTAAAATACCTTTGTGAACAGAGGAGTTCAATGACTGTAAGGTGCCCAGGTCCTGTGGCTGCAAAACAAGCCCAAATCATTGCCCCTCCACCACCGTGCAGACAGTTGGTACGAGGATTATCTCCAAATGTGGCACGATTGCCAAACATCTCTGCTTTGGTCTTGTCTGTCCACAGGACATCGTTCCAGAGGTTTTTTGATTTGTTCAGATTGAATTTTGTAATCCTAAGCTGTTGGCATTTTCTTTTCAGGTGTAAGAGGCTTTCTCCGCTCAACGCTAAACAAGCCAAATTTGTTCTGTCTTTTTCTAACATACTGCATTAAACTTTAAAATTTAACACCGCTCCATGAGGCTAGTAGACTCTGAGCATTGCACATGCAATCCCATGAAGCATGTTGCATTATGTTAACACACCTGGATGCTATAGACCAGCAACCTGCTAAACCCTCATTGTCACGTTTGCGGATGATCAATGAATCAGGCATATTTGATTAGTAGCCTCGTACTCATTTTATTCTACTTCTTAACTATAAATTTCGCAACATTTCGGGAAAAATGTTGACTGGCATTTATCTTTACACCTACATAAATTGCCAGTTTATAAGTCAGCGCATTAGTTTACAAAACCTGAGAGCGATAATGGACGTGTATGGGAATAGGAATTTATGGCTGCCCATTATGAAGCGTATTGGTAAACCTTTTCACATTATAACTGAGACTGGATACTTTAATCTATTTTGTCTCAATAACATGCTAAACTCAATCTGCTTAAACATGAAAGGTAGATACAAAGAAACCCCTTAAGTTTATTAACTGATATGAATCTCCTTCATATCATTACTTTAGATTTTGAAATATTAAGTAACGCAGGAGTACCAAAAACTGTTTCTCACATGGCCACTTAAGGTGAGACACTCTTCTTGTATCTCCACTATGCAAAAGGAAGGTATGGAAAATACTGATATGTCTCAATCTCAATGTATTTTAATTGTGTTGAGGCTAAAATTATGTATGACACACTGGCAGTGACTCTCTGCCTGCAAGTACTTCAGCTAATACGAGCCAGTTAAGTGGTTTTCTCATTTTTTATCAATTTTGATGCAATTATTTTATTAATATTATGGATTGTCGTCTGTTTAACTGAACAAAAGATCATCCAAGGAATCTTTGCAAGGAATTTCGTATTTAATCTGCACAAATTTGGCATTACACCATCTCATCCAAACACAATCACTGCTAACCCCCCCCCAAAACCCAGGTGCTACTGTAACACCCAAAACGCCAAACTCGCAGCCTCAAAAACCTGCAAATCTATCATCTGAGATGGTATGTTAGGTTCTGGTTATTCTTTTGAATGGTCAGACATCAAAACTCTCTAAAGAAGTGAATCAGTAGGTTCAGGTAGATCTTCATTGGCGATCTACCTCCTTATATATCAAAGAAATTACTGCTGCACACATGTAACCGATGAAATAACCTGATAGGAGCAGGCTTTTTTTTATCACTCTGCAGTAAAACACAATGGTGTTTTGAGACCTACAACACTTTGTGACATTTGGACTCCGAGACCTAATCGTTTAAGAAATACCAGGGAGCTCAGAGCTTGAGTGAATTGGAGAGAAAGCCCTGGTTCGCCACAGATCTAGCTGGGCTTGCAGAGCGACATTTCCACCTGCATTCGTTGATTAGAAATTGTAAATTTTTTTACTGCAAAGCATGGAGTGCAAGCTTATATCTGAACTATCCTCTGCTACAGTAGCATCTATTTTCATCACTGTAACACACCTTTTGACTAATTATCCCGCTATTCCATTACACTACTGACTCACTCAACATTAGAGAAACCATCCCCCGACTTTAAAATTGCCCCAAAAGGTCCCTAAAATAATGACCTGGCTAGCTGCCGTAGAGTCTACGGCTGGCAAGACAAACGACATCCATTCCTGCTCGGTGCCTTTAATCAGCCTGTGATAATTAACGCCACACTCCATTGGCCAAACAAATATCTTTGTCAAGGTGCTCGTTGCTGTACAAGTTCTTTTCCTGTTCTCATAGACAAGATAACAAGCAGTCTTTAATTACCTTAATTTTGTGTAGTAGTATTATAGACTTTAGTCCGTGCTACCTCTTCCTCCCTCTTTCCCTCTTTCCCTCCTTCCCAACAAGTATATAAAATATTTCATCATGTTGGGCTGCTGGGCAGCGGTAGTGGCATCAGACTTTAATAAAGTGAACGACCTTGTGGGATTGCAGAGGGGATAGATTAGGTTTGCCTTCCCTACTGGCAGAAGCAGCTACCTCTGTGGGGTTTCTTATCTGGAGCTTTACTTAATTACCTGCTTTAATTCTAACATTCTCTAAACTGACCCCTCACTACGATGAGACAAGCTGTTTTAATTAAACAAATGAATATGTCGCTTATCAGGCAGAATCAGAGCTCTCGTTTGTCACGGTAACAGTTAAGGATGCTGCCGATGATCACGTTATCCGAGACTTAGCCCGGGCTTCACCACACACAGCCCATGGAGCAGCAGATGCTATCTAGTTACTGTACTGTATGTGGTACTGTACAGACACGGTTTTTAAGATAAAAAAGCCCATTAGATATAGCAGACATGTCCACTTAGTCACACTGTAATCTGATGAGTTTCCTAATGCAGCTGCGTGTACCTTATTATGATAAAAGGTTTTTATAACCCAAGGCAGGCGAGGCTGGAAGGAGAGTCAGAGGAAATAAAGACAAGGAGAAAAAAAGGTAAGGTCCAATAAACCAAAAATAGCCCCCCACATATTCCCAAAGTCACTGACACCGGCCAGCTTGTTTATGGTAGTTACATAACAATATTTTAGCGTGCGCAGAGGGTTCCTGTGTAGCACTGCCTGACCACATTTAATGGGAGAAGTGTCAGAGAAGCCATTATACCAGCAGGGGCACACACAGTCCTATTACATATGGCTGCTGGCTGCTAATGTGTATTAGCAGGAGACAGAGGAAGCAAGGTGAAGATAAGTGATTTTGCAGTTGCTGGCTAAGTAGGACAAAGGAGGGAGGGAGTGTGTTAGGGAGGGTGAGACAGACAAAGGAGATCAGGAGTGAAAACTACTAGGACCAACAGTCAGAGCAATCTTAAAGTTTCTTATTTGCAGTGTGGAGGCGCAGAAGTAAAGGCTTAAAGCTCAGCTTCAAGTTCTCGATACCTCGTCGTGAAAGCGTAAGGTCTCGAGCAGCAGCGGTACAGTCTCTGTGCTATGCCTGTCAACCAACCACTACAACAAGGTGACAGCCAGTATTTTTTGTTGGTTAATAATTTAGCGAGGATTGAAGGCTGCTCTCGGCAAGAAAGCGTGCGAGTTAGCTGTGTTTGTGTCTGTCAGCAGCAAAATTCCCAAACATTATATTGTTTCAACTGGAAGCGAGCACCTTCCCAAGAAGGCAAGAAATCCCAAATGTAAGTAAGCGTGCCTTACTGCCAAAGACATTAGCTGTTGTTCTTTATTTAAGCCTTTGTCAAACTATCTGCGATACTTTGCTCACAGCCGCTCTTTTCGAGAGCTCATTGGCCAAGTTTTGCAAATTAACACCGGTGGTATAAAAGTGTGCTGGTATAAAAGGAGTGAGGAGCCTCCTCCGCTTGGTCTTTGACAGGCCCCTTGAACTCCACGGGCCTAGTGATAAAGTGGCTTGATGAGTGGGCAATCTCTGCCTGCCAGCTGCTGGTCTGGCCATGGGGAGCTGGGAAGGTGCCAGAGTGAGTGAAGACCCACTCCATACAAACAAAAACACACACATATACAGATGTAGGGGCACATGAATGTATGCTGGCACGATCCCCTCTGTTATTTAGACAGCGACAACATATGTTAGGTCCATTCCTACAATTGGTCATTGACCAGACTTATATACGTATAGATTTGAGCCCCTTCAGACATGGGACACTTAGTATTGCCAGGTTCATCAATCTGAGATAAGTGAAGGCATTCTGTCATTTGGAAACAAGTTACTTTTTATGTTACTGTTACTCCTGGGTGTATTTAAGTATTTCCACAACATAAATGAGAACATGTCTAGAATGATTCAGAGGTCAGTATGAATAAAGAAAACAGCAGTCCTCTGGAAAAGATACTAGGACTGGACTAAAAATGAGTGAAAAGCAGTCAGTGTTCAAAGAAAACCTCTGAAAGACCTTCAGAGAGCCCAGAGAACTACTGTTTAAGACCACTTTAAAAAATATTACAAGAAAGTCTGGCTTCTTGGCAGCAAAAGATGGAGAAATGGGGGGTGACTCAAGAGTTTTACTAGTATTGTATACAGACACTAATCTCATGAAACCTATAGAACGCTCTTTAAAAAAATTAAAATTAGCATGCATAGATAATATTAATATTATATTAATATATCATTTTAATGCTATGCAAATCATTGCATTCAGTTTTTATTTACATTTTAAATAGTGTCTAAACTTTGCACAATATGTATTTCAATATTTTAGTCTCGGCCCCACATCAAAAACTTCATTTGAACCTTGACCTTCCCGCTGAATGCATCAAAAATATTTTCATTTATATATTCAGTCATTTTTACAGGCGGCTGAACAGAATGCATGACTGGTTCCCTATGCCTTTACTCTATAGACTCTCAATCTCTGTTTCTATCTCTGTCTATTCTACGATCCAACTCTGTGGACACACGTGCGCAGCATCCACAGTCTAGAGACTGCCGGTCCTCGTAAATACTCCTTCAAGCTCTTAGTGGAAAATATGTGCACTCAGGAAAATGCACATATTTAACAAAACGCCATTTAAAATTGAAAAAAAAAAATGTGTTTGTGATGCACCAGTTATTTACTCAGAACTTTTAACTGCACAGGTTTGAGTTTTGAGCTATGCTACTGGTGTTTCTCTAGTAAAAATAATGTTCCTGGGCCTGCTGGTCAAGACAGAAATTATATGGGAGTTCATGTAAACAGGCACAATTCCCTCCAGAGTAAATTTGTTAAGACTAAACTTCTGCCATGAGTGCTTTTTGGTACCTTCAACGATTAAAACTACTGACAACAAACATTCTGTCAGTCATTATTCTTAGCTATAATTTTGTTTTGGAGCTAATTATTAGCTGCATATCCAAAAAATTAGCATCACTTACAGAATTCCTACATTTGCCTTCAAGAGAATGTCCTTGGGTAGTGTGGCAACGCTTTCAGCATGTTTCTTATACATAAATGCTCCCTGCAAGTCCCATTTTGACCATAGAAAGAAGAAGAAGAAAGTGTACTTTATTGGTCCCCGTGGGGAAAATCCCTCTCTGCATTTAACCCATTCACTCAGTGAAGCAGTGGGCAGCCATTGGGCGCCCGGGGAGCAGTGTGTGGGGACGGTACCTTGCTCAGGGTACCTCAGGGTAGCTGTTCAGGGGAATCGAACCCCCGACCTTCCGATCATGGGGCCGCCACTCTACCTACTGAGCTATTCCTGCCCCTTAGACTGTATATAAAAGATAGAGATGGCTTCTGGGTTTAAAACATGAACCCTACTGAACGTAGCTGGTGACGTACCACCCAGAAGTAAATGAATCAATTACTTCTCCAGCTAACCAGATTTTATTTGCAGCAATGTCTACCTATTTGCAAGCAATAGATGTGGGTTATTAAGCAATCACTGAAGTTAAAGTTAATTTAGGTAACGCCTCAAAATATGTGCTAGAAATGTGTCTGGAGGCGTTTTAAAATGGTTAAAAACAAACATTTTACTGGCATAGCTCTTTTTACCCGGTGGAGCTGGACATTTGTTTTCTATTCTAACTTATACCTATCATATCATTATCTCAAACACACAGAAGGCGCTTCAATCAAACAGCTCCTTGTGTAACTGATGACCAGTAGGTGAGAAATATCAACAAAAAAAAGGGGGGGGGGGGCGTTCTTCCTGATTGTGCCATCATGTCAGCTGATAATTCAGGAAGTAGAATACATATGAGTAGATTGGACGGCATTGTTCCCTAAATGACAAGATCTGTCTTCCTTTCCGCCTCTTTAATTATCTTCCTCGATTGTAATTACACGTGTGAAGGTCCAGGGAACAGTCACTCTTCTGTTGTATTGTCTAGTGCTGCATGTGAAGTTAGATGAAGTTAAATAAACCCACGATGCTGCTGAGACACCAGCTGGCAGTGAAGGGTACTGTCTGCTTTATCAAAGAGCAATGCAGTATTTACGCAAATTATCGAGTGTCATTCATTTTGATCGTCTGCTGCGGTACTAATGAAGTCTGTAAAATGACATGACAAGAAATTACTATTAACTGTTTAGCTAACAGTAACTGTTCCACAAACGCCGCATAAACAGCTGAGAATGAATACACACTGGGGCTTTCATTAGGAATAGCGATGACAGAAAGTGACCTGGAGATCGATCTTTAAGCAGTCTTGGAATTTATTTCTTAATGAAGCCAATGAATAAATGATTTGAGGTGCTGAGATGAGGAGCCCCCATCGGGATGCCTCTTTAGGGTTAGCCACAACCTCAAGGGAATCCTTTGTCTTTCTTTTTGTCCACAAAATATCTTTTAACACTTTTTCCTCACTCTCCGCCTTTTGTCTTTCTCGACTTACTGCCCCCTCCACCTCTGCATTCTGCATGTCTGTCCTTCATCGTCTATGATCCTAATCTCTCCTAAACATCTTTTCCTGAACTGTGGGAGCTGGCAGATACAGAAGGCCACCATCGGACTAACTGACTCATCCCGTCATAAACAACTGGTGGGTGTCAGCATGTTGGCGGCCCTCCAGTTTCAGACACGCTCATTTTGACAGGTAATTTTTTTTTTTTGATGGTTATTGTTGTTTTCCCTGTTATTGTTTTTCTTTACGGTGACTTCGTACAGGGGTGGGTGGGGGGGTAAAAGTGCAACTCTCTGAGATCAAGCAATTTTACTCTCTGGACCAGAAAACACAGATGACAGTAATAAAAAGGAGAACCAATTGCTTTTTCATTTCATTTCCACTGGGAAATCAGACTGACACAGGAATAAAGGACCAATAATAATAAAGTTTAAGAAAAGGGCCTATGGCTTTCCATTCCCTAAGCAAACCACAAGTAGCAGCCACTGTGGACAGCACAGCTGCTCAGGGTCTTTCACATTAATGGAGGGAAGGCAAGGATGTGAAGCAAGCAGAGGGAAAAATATATATACTTCAGGCTACACAGGAATTTCGAGAAGTATTTCATGGAAAAGTGTTTTAGTTTTAGGAAAAGAAATGAAAGCTGAAGTGATACAAAGTAACAGATAATAAAAAGAGAATATCCTGTTGGGATTTACTTGTAAGACAGACACACAATTCAGGTAAGCTACTGGAGTCCAAAGCCACACACAAAAGCTGATGTTAGTAGTTAACATGATTCTACTTAACTAGTGTTTTTTTTAACACTGCATCATTCTATGCTGGGGCATCGTTATATTGCTCATTACGGTGGCACACAGTGTAGCTATCTCCACATGAACATGCGAGTTAATGGGCCACAATAAAGACACCACTGTCTTCATTTTATGGCTCAGTTTTCTAATGGCCTACTTGGCTTTCTTGCTTGTTGTCTCAAAGGAGCCATCTAGGTCTCTTTAAGACCTCCAATATTCTCAACACACTCTTTCCTCCTGGCTCGTGTCTCCCTCCATCCATATTTCCACTCGTCCTCATTCCTATCGTCCTCCCTCCATTCCTTTTTTTTTTTTTTCGCCTGTCCCATTTGGTTCTTTAGCCATCAGAATTGTTGTCTGAAGACCAACAAGGATACCCAATGGATTTACTTTGCCAAATGGATCATCGTGGCATTGCCGTATTGGTCCATTTGGTCGATCTTTGTTTTTATTATTTATTATATTTTATTTTCAGATGTTACAGACGGGACAGACATGAGTGAGGGATAGGAAAGGGAGAAAGAAAGAGGAAGGAAAGGAAAAACAGAAGGGGAGAGGGACAGTGAGAAAGGGGGGGAGAAAAAAAAATAAAAATCTCCTGGATCACCTGTTGAGAGAAGAATAGAAAACAAGCAAAAAAAGACAAAAAAAAAAACAAAGCAACATACTAAACACAACACCATCGCATTAATCTAGCTAAGTGTAAACAGCAGTAAATACTAAATATTCAATGTTGTTGTGCAGCACGCAGGACAGATGTGCTTCGAAGTAGCAGCCAAGAAAGGTGTAATTTGGGTCTACGAGCAGTGAACACCCGTGTGCATACCTGTGTGGATCAGCGCGCTTGTATTCCAAAGGTTTCTCCATGTAACGATCTGCTAGGGAGTGTGGGGGGGCCACAGCCCCGTCCTCCAGGGTGTGAAGGAGGTATGGAGGAGATCAAAACTCCAGACATCCAGAGGCCCCCAGAACACAAGAGACCATGGAAGACCAACAGAGGGGCAGCCGCGCCACTGTTCCAGTAAGAGCTGAGGAGAGTCCCAGATGAGGGTTCACTCAGCAGCCGCGGAGCAGAAGCCAGGGGGAGTTGCAGTGACGCGCCCATGAGCTCCGCCGGCCGCCAGCTGTGCCTGAGTGACCGAGCCCCAGGCCGAGAGGCCGGGGGCACCCCACCCCCGAAGGGGCCCGAGCGAGCCCCAGGCTCCAGGCCCCGATAAGCGGCCGCCAAGGAGTGAGCCGGTGTGTACCTGGACGCCCACCCCAGACACAAAGAACCACCAACACACCGACACCTGAGGGAGTCCACCACCGGCAGGGGAAGTGGTGGTGGGTGGAGATAGGCCTCCAAACCTTGGAGGGCCTGAGGTGTCCCCAGAGAGGTGGCGTCTGATACCCAGCCTGACATATAGACACAGACATACAGGCACACACAGACACAAACATCCATTCCCCCCCTCATGCTCTCATATGCACTCACTCCACACTCAACCAACGTGGAGACAGACATAAAGAGACGCTGTACACACGATCACACTCCCCAAGCGTACTCTACAAACTGGGTCTAGGTACCCTTGCCCCCGGAGGGGGGAACTGCACCCAGACCCAGGTGGTGTTACCCTTTTCCCTGCGGTGGGGAGAGGCAGACCACCCCGACTCCGTAGCAGCAGTGAGGCCCCACACTCCGCAGTCAGACGGCCAACTCCACCTAGCCCCCCCCGCTCCAGCAGGCCGCAGAGAATGGGGGTGGGAGAAGACTCCAAACCTCCCTCCACCCGCTCATTGTAATGTTGATGCATGTGTGTTCTAAGGTGCAATTAAAACCCAGGAGGGCATGGAGCTACCTGCCAAGGAGCAGCAGGTAAGCGCATAGTCCCTCCTGATAGCCCTCAATGTCTAAGTGTATTTAAAATTGAGAGGTGGGCAACGACGCCAGGGGTGAGGTGTACACCCTGATGGTAATTTGGACTCCGTGATTGTGCCCACCCCCAAGATCCTATATGTATGTGTAATGAGAGTGTGAATGATGTAAATGTCTAAGTTGTGGGATAAAATTGAGGCAGAGGCAGCCAGAAGGGGACAGAGGGGGGGGGGGGGGGGGGTAGCCTCCTCTGCACCCTGGTGACATACCCCTACTCCAAGGCCCTGCATGTGTGGGTGGTTGTGGTGGAGCGGGAAGAGGGAGGCAGCTGGAGATGGGGAGGGAAGGAAGGGAGGGGCAGGTAACCCCTCCCTGGGGCCAGCTCCCCCGCTGACCCCAGTAGGCACTCCCACACTCCGCGATCCGCCAGGGAAAGGGGGCCCAGGCCCATCCAGACCGGGGCCCAGTGCAGCAGCGCCTCCCGGCCCCACAGAGCCCGGGACAGTCCACCCAACCCCACCACAGAGAAAACTGCACCCACCCCACCATCCACTCATCTTCCAGACTACATAAGACAGTAAACGCCCAGGCTGAGATCTTCCTCCACCTCTCCTGTATCTCCCCCTCCTGCAGAGAGAGTTCCTGAAGAGAGGAAAGCTCCTGCAAGATGTGACCATCTCCCCCACCAGTTGAAGAGCCCCCCAGGCGGTTCGACGCACCGGCGGCACCCTGCTCCAGGGCCGGGCCCCCATGCACCCACCCGCCCACAACCCCGGCAACACACCAACCAGGATCCAAGCCCCCGAGGCCCGGCCCGGGCCCCAGCCCAGAGATGGAGCGCCCCCAGAACCTCACGCCCATCCCGGACCCACCCAGGGCCAGCCAGGCTACCAGGTCAGTAACCCACGTCCGTCAGCACAGACCCTCCCCTAGCCCCGCTGCACGCAGCCGCGAGGAAACAGTCACCTGAGAGCCAACAGAGCCCCCAACCGGACATGACCGCTACCCCGGGTTGAGCCCCCCAAGGAAGATGCCTCCGGGGAACCCCCCGACGCCCTAAGCCTGTCCCTACCCCCACACCAATCACAACAGTGAAGGCGGGACCAAACTATGACCCCCCACCCCCACTAGGTGATGGAGCTGATAAAAGGAGTCCAGAGCAATTGATCTGATGTGGTGGCAGAGGCTGTATCAAGACTAATGTAATCTAATAGATAATTTCTATATTGGTTAGAATTAAGATTATTTTTATTTTTCCAGTTCATGAGGACTGTTTTCTTGGCTATGCATAGGGCAGTGAAAACCATATGGGCTATATTCTTTTCTGAAGTGACATTATCTAAGCTGCCCAACAAACACACTAAGGGGGAAGTTGGAATGTTACATTTCAGACACTTTGATAAGTCTTCACATATCTCGCGCCAAAACTTTTGCACTGGTGGACAGAACCAAAGAGCATGGATGTAATTGTCTGGTGTATTGCCTTGACAGTGTGAGCAGTTGTTGGAAGATGTAAAGCCCATCTTGAACATCCGATGACCTGTATAGTGCACTCTATGTAGTATTTTGTATTGTATTAATTGCAGACTGGGATTTTTAATTAATTTAAAGGTTTTTAAGCAAATCTGAGACCAGAAGTTTTGGTCTAAGCTGACTGATAAATCTGCTTCCCACTTTGCAGTAGGAAGGGATATTGATTCATCTAATTTAGAAAGTGTTCTGTATATTTTAGATAATAATTTGGGGGATTTAAGAGTAAGAAAATGTGCCGCACTTAGTGGTGTTTGTAATTCAACTTGACTGAGGTTAAATTTCTTTTTTACTATGGATTTAATTTGTTGATATTCTAAAAATCTTGTCTTGTTGATCCCATATTGTGCAACTAGTCTGTCAAATGGAATAAATTCTGTTCCCTCTAATATATGTTCTAAGTATTTAATTCCTTTACAACTCCATTCTGGGAAATTAATCATATTATTGTTTTGTAATATGTCAGGGTTATTCCAGATAGGTGTACGTTTGCATGGGATTAATGAAGACTCCGTTATTTTTAGAAACTCCCACCATGCTGTCAGAGAAAAGCTGATGTTGATACTTTTAAAGCATTCATGTCTTTTAATGTTTGAGCTAATAAATGGTAGGTCTGAAATCTCTAGATCCTTGCATAGTGCCTGTTCAACATCTAGCCAGGGCTCAACTAAGAAGGTATGTTTTAACCATTCTGAGATGAACTGAAGCCTGTTGGCTAAGAAGTATTGGTGAAAATTAGGCAGATCTAATCCTCCTCTATCCTTGGTTCTTTGTAGCGTTTTTAAGCTGATACGCGGGGGTTTATCTTTCCAAAGGAATTTGGAAATATATGAATCCAGAGATCTGAACCAATCTTGTGATGGTTTGTTAGGGATCATCAAAAATAAGTAATTTATTTTTGGTAAGATCATCATTTTTATAGTGGCGACCCTTCCCATGAGTGATATGGGTAAAGATTTCCATCTAGTCAGATCGCCTTCTACTTTCTTTAGAAGTGGGATGTGGTTTAATTTAGTTAAGTCTGAAAGCTTAGGAGAGACATTAATACCTAAATATTTAATATTTCCGGATTGCAGTGGGGCAGAGGAAGAATTATGGAAAGGGCAGTTAATGGGGTCCTCCCTCCATTCCTGACAGCTACAGGCAGCCGGTGGTAGCCCAGGGCCTTTTGCTATGCCTTTAGTTTCATTAGCGGGCCCCAGATGCTTAGCTGCTTACAAAATTATGAAGGGCCGAAGCCAACCGCCTCCAGATGGGACCCATCTATATTCAGATGAGCTGTTTCCTCACATTCAGAGCAATCCCACCCTGATGTCCTACAGTGTTGTCAACAAACTTGCTGACAAACACAAACACAAGCAAGTACAAACAGATGCACACATTCAGAGGAAGCCATGTGCACATGTTGTGCACACACTCAGGGCCACCCAGGCAGGAGCACACATACCACACAAGCCACTTGGCTGGTCTGCACTGCTCTAGTGCTCTCTCTATAGGAAAACAATGGCTTTGCTGGTGTACTCCAGTTTGAGCCATTTATTTGACATTACAAAACAGCCAGCCACTTCACTCAAAAGATACAGCTAGATTGATGCTTGAATATTATGTTTATATTTGAGCACATATACGTCAATTACAGGCCACTTTTATTACAGTGTTTGTGAAAAACAACTCACGGATGATTTCTGATCATCAATGTATACCCAATAGGATTGAATGTAATACTCACACACACGCACACACACACACACACACACACACACACACACACACACACACACACACACACAGATTAACAAGGTCCGCATCAGGTGTTGGTTCCTTTTAGGTGTTAAGGAACCAGGACAACCTGATGAGAAGTGGGCTACTGGAACAAGACGGCATCGGTGAGCAAGAGATGAAAATAGGGCGCCGTTGCTACAATGCGTGTAACCCCAGATGAAGAGTTTACATGAATACAATGAGGGACCTATGGAATCTTCGAAACCCAGCATCGAGATTTACGGCGAAACAATTAGTAGCTCAGTGTTCGAACATTTGGAATAAGGAGGAGATAAAGCCACTGACATCAAGACCAGGAAGCTCCTGACCATGCATGGAGGGTTTCACCCCAAGTACAGCATCCTGAGGCTGTATGCTGAAGGAAGAAAGGAGGCTGGCGACTGGTGAGTGTCAGTACCACAATCCAGAATGAGACAACAAACGTCCACGAATACATCAGGAAGATGGTCCCAACAGACCACGTGCTCGGTAAATACCTCAGGCAACAGAAATCCAAGAATGACAAGGAAGGGGAGGAACCATCATGGAAGGACAGGCCCCTGAACTGTATGTACCACCGGCAGATAGAGGAAGTGGCTGACATCCAGAAATCCTACCAGTGGCTTGACAAAGCTGGACTGAAAGACAGCACGGAGGCACTAGTTATGGCAGCACAGGAACAAGCTCTGAGTACAAGATCCATAGAGGCTGGGGTCTATCACACCAGGCAAGACCCCAGGTGCAGGCTGTGTAAAGACTCCCCTGAGACAATCCAGCACATAACAGCAGGGTGCAAGAGTGCAGTCTTAGGAACAGCAAAGATACTGTGCAGGACCCTCAAGCTCCCAGGCCTGTGGTAGAGGATAGACCACCGGCAGGGGCGAGTGGGGATTATATATATATATATATATATATATATATATATATATATATATATATATATATATATATATATATATATATACACATATATATATATATATCAAGATCCGGGCTATCAACACCTACGCCCTGCCCGTGATCAGGTACCCTGCTGGGGTAATAGGCTGGCCAAAGGAGGAGATAGAGGCCACTGACATCAAGACAAGAAAGCTCCTGACCATGCATGGAGGGCTTCACCCCAGGTCCAGCACCCTGAGGCTGTACGCTAAGCGGAAGGAAGGGGGCCGGGAACTGGTGAGTGTCAGCACCACAGTCCAGGATGAGACAACGAACATCCACGAATACATCACAAAGATGGCCCCAACTGACAGCGTGCTCAGTGAATACCTCAGGCAGCAGAAACCCAAGAAAGGAAGAAGGCGAGGAACCATCATGGAAGGACAGGCCCCTGCATGGTATGTACCACCGGCAGATAGAGGAGGTGGCTGATATCCAGAAATCCTACCAGTGGCTTGACAAAGCTGGACTGAAAGACAGCACGGAAGAAAGAACTAAGCACAAGATCCATTTAGGCTGGGGTCTATCACACAAGGCAAGACCCCAGGTGCAGGCTGTGTAAAGATGCCCCAGAGACAATCCAGCACATAACAGCAGGGTGCAAGATGCTAGCAGGCAAGGCATACATGGAACGCCATAACCAAGTGGCCGGCATAGTGTACAGGAACATCTGTGCCGAGTATAACCTGGAAGTCCCGAGGTCAAAATGGGAGATGCCCCCAAGGGTGGTGGAGAATGACCGAGCTAAGATCCTGTGGGACTTCCAGATACAGACGGACAAAATGGTGGTGGCTAACCAACCGGACATAGTGGTGGTAGACAAACAGAAGAAGACGGCCGTAGTGATCGATGTAGCAGTTCCGAATGACAGCAATATCAGGAAGAAGGAACACGAGAAGCTGGAGAAATACCAAGGGCTCAGAGAAGAGCTCGAGAGGATGTGGAGGGTGAAGGTAACGGTGGTCCCAGTGGTAATCGGAGCACTAAGTGCGGTGACTCCCAAACTAGGCGAGTGGCTCCAGCAGATCCCAGGAACAACATCGGAGATGTCTGTGCAGAAAAGCGCAGTCCTAGGAACAGCTAAGATACTGCACAGGACCCTCAAGCTCCCAGGCCTTGAGGAACCAAAGATCTCAAAATTGGACTAATCAGACCAAAGCACAGATTCCCACTGATCTAATGTCGACTCTAGGGCTGTTCGATATAACGATATATATCGGATGACGATATAAAAACATCTATCGTTTCATTTTACGGCCGGTCCATGTGTGAGCCAGTTTCCTGGTAGCGCTTGATGGTTTTTGCAACTGCACTTGGGGCCACATTCAAAGTTATAGTAATTTTCCAGAGTGACTGACCTTCAGTTCTTAAAGTAATGATGTGTTGTTGTTTCTCTTTACTTAGCTGATTGGTTCTTGCCATAATATGAATTCTAACAGCTGTCAAATAGGGCTGTCAGCTGTGAACTAACCTGACTCCTGCACAACACAACTGATGTTCCCAACCCCAATAAGAAGGCAAGAAATTTCACTAATGAACCCTGACAGGCACACCTGAGAGAGAGAGACGGGGTAATTTCCTTTTCATGGTGCAGCTTGTCTTACCATAACTATATTGGCTTTTGGTGCTTTCCACCCCTTTTTTTTTACACTAGACCAGTTTCAGTCTTCAGTCTGATTTCAGATTTCAAAAAGTTAAGTTGCAAATGTGGAAAGCGCTCAGCTTGAGGCTTCATAAGCAGGTCTTCACTAACCAATAAGTGATGTCATGGTGACTCCATCTGTCTGTGGATCTAACACAAGTACTGAATGTTCTCCCTCAGAAGCCTAAAGACATTAAAGCAGAACTCCATGTCGACAGTCTGACCTTGGGGAACAAATTCACTGTGTACAACCCTGTGAACACTGAGCATGCTCCTACATGTAGCTGTGTCTCTGATTTGAAACACTACCTTCAGGCTTGCATGCACATACTCTTCACCGGCAAACTGCTGTTTGAGTGGTCGATAGAAACTGTGATATATGTGATCATCATTGCAAGCATAAGAAAACCACAGGAGCAACAGGGGACAGTGACGAGATAGTGACAGCAAGAAGACGGAAAAAATCAAAGACTGTTGAAAAATAAACATAACTTGTGTCTGACTGTTGTATATTACATAATTAGGGGAGGGAGACTAAATAAATACATCTTTCACATGTTAAATTGTCCAGTTTCCACCTCGCTCCCTACATAATTTTCCTTTTGTAACTTTAACTCGGACGGAGTAATTAAATCCCAGTCATGAGTTTTGAGACAGGCGAATCCCCCGACTTCACACTTAATTTCGCCGCTCACTTCTTTGACATCCAGACACAGTGAGCAGCACAGAGAGGATACTCATTTCAATAACTTATATAAATAATACAAAGGTGACTAGCCACAAAAAAAAGTTTAAGCACAGATTTAAATGTGGACAAAGCAAAGAAATTCTCAAATGAGCTAAGAGAGAGAAGTCTTGTCATCAAGAAATGAAAGAATGCAATTAGGGGAACCAGGAGGATTTCCATCAAAATCCTTTTCCAAAGGAGCGAGAAGACTGGTTTTATCTGGCCGTGCTGAAACATCAGTGAAACTGGAACCTCTGCCACACCGCTGTTGACTTAGCTGATCCATTTGAATTCATCACAGTGCCTGCTACACACACACAAACATACACTCACTCCCACTCACACATTCCTGTCTATGGCAGAATGCAGATACCAACCAGGAGTGTCCTAATATGTCCCGTAAACACCTGACAGCATGGCTTTGTGAAACTGCTGAGATATCCATAATGCTTGTGTTGAAGTCAGGGGGTCAATGTGCTGACGTGCTGAGCACACTCAATAAGCTTCAAACAACTTATAGCCAAGCATCAACACCTCAAAACATCTCAAAGTATTCTGCACACCATGCACGACGGACTGCTACATATGCAATGTAAAGCCAGCTGCATGTATATAATATTTCTCTTAGACAAGCTGTTGAACAATTCGTCTTTTGTCACACTGGGCTTACTACGACAAAACATTTTGCAATGTTCATGAGATCAAGTTTCCTGAACAAAGAGAGGTGAAGGTGAGCTATTCTGCCTACAATACTAAAAGCAGCAGTGACTCACAATACAGTAATCAGGGGACTGTTGGCTGCAGAAAAACTGCAACGCCTCACCTAGTTCATTATAAGATGACACAACCAATTTGTACCTCTGCCTAGTGCAATCTACCAAATCTCCCCTGACAAAAGCATTTAGATTAGAGCGCTTTCAGGGAGGGCTGCACTGACATGCGTACCCAGCCTGTAAAAGGGGAAATGAAGTGCCTTTTTAATTCTCCTCCAGGCAAACATAAAACTGTCCAGGTAAGTCATTTTGTGGGTTGAATGGAGAGTCAGAAGCAAGTTGCCTCTCTGCCACTATACACACTTTCTCCCAAAACTGCATTTGTGCTATTGTGCACACACCCACAGATACACAAACTCTTGTGCACATCCTTATCCTCATGCAAAAGATTATTAATCTATTTGCTACATTTTGTCCCATTATTTCTCCCACATAATCCTCTTTCACCACCTCTGGCAGCATACTAATGAGTTTCTGTGAACAAGGAAGCTGCACGTGCTGTTGATTGTTTTGATTGGAGCTGCTCCCCCTCTGTCTCGCAGTTGGTCCTACCGAAAAAGAATAAAGGCTCCCAGATGGAAACTAAAAGAGGAAAATGAGAGCGATGCCATTTCCTCTAATAAAACAGAGCTTTGTGATCACTTTCCTCTCTCAATTCTTTGAAGACAACTGGAAAGGCACAAGTGGCCAGAACGTCACTCTATACTTCGGTAAGAGTCAAGAGTAAGTTTGCCGGTATATCAGGTATTCTCTTCTTCTCTTTCCAAATATTCACTCTGACTCAAAGATCAGTCAATTTCCTCTTTTCAGATGATCCAGTCACAGATAATTACAAGTGTGTGCGTTTCACTTTTTCAGGTTTTTATTAAAAGATTGTGTCCATCTCCCTTATCGCGGACAATGTTGACAGAGAGAAACATCATAAAAAGCATTTTTTTAATTTAAAATTCTTATATGAAAACCCACAGACGGTCAAATGATTGCTACGGTTCACCTTTCCAAAACGGACCTGAGAGTAGAGAAACAGCACCGAACGCAGTCTGTATTTTAAATTAAACACACAGGCCAGCAACATCGAGATAGTAGCTGCAGGCACAGTATACTGTAGGTGTAATAAAAATGATGGTACAGTAGAACAATGCAGTAAAGATCTGAAATTGAGAAATATGGATGTGAAAAGACAGTAAAGCTCCTCGGGTCTCTTGAGGAAGATAGTGGATGTGATCGCCATGGCTCATGTCTAAGTATGACCATAGGGACATGTGCAAACTGAGAACTGGGCAAGTACTAAATATCATAACTAGACGTGGAATTACTCGATTTAACATAGTGAGTTTTAGTATGAAACAAGCAAATCGGACATTGTATAATACCGCCGAGACACTTGTTATGGCTAATAATCTTTATATTGCATTCTGAAGACACTATTTGTCTTGTTATATCACATCTACTGGGAGTCATATGTAGGAAGCCAGGACATGTCTGTTTATATTTCCTCAGTGTATACTTATATGCGTGTGACTGTGGTTGGAGGATACGGTGGGGCGAGTGTTTTCAAACAGCAAAGCCGGGGTCGCTTGATGTTTTTATGAAGCGAGTCTGTTTGGAAATTAATCGTTAGTCTCGGTTTTATTGCTCAAATTACCCGAGCCGGTCCTTGTCCTGTTTGCCCTTAATTAACAAGCGTTCAATTCCCCCATTAATTAGCACAAGCTATTAGCTATTTTACATCACTCTTCATTCGCCGACAATTAAAAGGTCTATTATTAAAAAGGCATGCCACATGGTTAATTGTGCAAGTGGCTCAGTGGCTGGGGAGGAGCGGCAAGAGGAGAGGGAAGTGCGGACACACTGAATGTAAAGAGGAGTCAGGCCTTTCTGCTGTGGTTCTGGCACAAGCTTTACAGTCTGTCTGTCTTCAATTCATTGCCTGACACTCTGTCCTCGATAGAGGGACCATCTCCCTCGCTACTATTACACATTTTCAGACCCAAATGGCTCAGTTCAGCGCTACGGCAGTTAGAGGTCTGGGATGTGTGTCAGGTGCTGGATGAGAGGTTTCTTTATGAGCTTGACAGGTGCAATTTCCTTCGTACTGCAGGCCTTACAAGTACAAACTCTAAGAAGGGCTAGTTCTCCCAGTTTGGTGCTGATTTTTTTTTGTGATTTTATTTTTCTACATTTCTAATAAACTTAATTGTAATTTTAAAACACAATAAACAATAAAACTGTTGGTTCGAGTGAAATGGGAGCGCCTGACTTGGATATTTGTTGCTACAAATCCTCTCAAATCCAGTCAATATTATTGCATTTATAACCAGGTATTAAAGATTAACTGTGCATTACGTAGCTATTTGTATGTGAAAGGGGACATTTTTACTGGAAAAACCCCAGAAAACTGTCACCCTACAGTAAGACTTTCAACTTACTTCCAGTCCTCAGCACTATAATTTTACTTCACTCTCACAGTGTCTTCAAGCTGCAGCAGAGAGACAAGGTCTTGGATGAGCTGCTGTCAAGTTTTCAGCTGTTAAAAAAATTAAAAATTAATATACTTGGTAGGTGGTAAACCAAAATTACTGTTACTCCATATCTTCTGGATGGGTAAACAGGTGCTTTTAAGAACAATACCAGTACCGATATTTGGGGATTTAAATAGCAGTTATAGTGGCTGATACTTTTTTCCCTTTCAAGCATATGAAACATAAACAGTGAGGCTATTTATGAGTTCTTACTAAGACATTATGACAACGCAGTTTACAGAGCCATTGAAAATCCCAATACCTGAAATGCAGTTGAGGGAAGAAAGACGTGCACCGTATTTTTCGGGCTATAAGGCGCACTTAAAACTAAAATTTTGTGCCTTATAATCCGGTGTGCCTTATGTATGAATTCAGGTTGTGCTTACTGACCTCGAACCAATTTTATGTGGTACACGGCACTCAAAAATCTGTCAAAAAATGTTTTAGTACGACTTTGGTAAGCTATGAAGCCGCACCACTTGATGGATTGTCGGAGCATTACACCTGCCGTAGTCAGGAGCCTCGCAGAGTAATCTGAGTCCAAAAGTCCGCTTCATGTCCCAAAGTCAAACGAACACTGCGGCATCACTAAGAGTTAAAAACGGTCTAAATTCTTTCATCTTTTTAAAAAAAAAAAGATCAGCGTTGCTGCTTTACCAGGTGTAACAATTAAGTTTAACATCCAGGCATCCATGAAAACAGAATTTATGAAATTTAACACAGTTAGAAGTTAGCAGGAAGTTAGCTTGCTAGTTTCCACCTAAACATGATATAGCATGTCTCTGTGAAGGTTCTCAGTCATCCAGGTCATCGTAGTCAAAGGAGCTTGATATAGCATGTTCTGACTGAGAGATTTTTGAATAAATTAAAACCTATAGCTCTGCTATCACTTCCAACATAAATCAAGACAGAAAACTAAACAGCAGTGACGTTTGTAGGTTTACTAAAGTTGGGCTAGCTGGTATATAATGATGTGCTTCATGATCGCTAGTGACACAGCTGCTATGTTAGCATAACACACACGCAGTGAAGCTGGAGGATGAACGCTAACCTTTTTTCCACTCTATAAAAGTTAAAGAGAGGGTTCCCGATGGTTAGGGACAAATGCAATTGCATGTCACGATGCTGGAAACGGACCAAACTTCAGTCAGGAGAACAACTGAGATAATCCATCCACAATACGAGGTTAGTCATTAATAGACTGCAACAACATAGGAATAGAGCAGCTGTGAGAGAATTCAACATTAATGAATCAATGGTACAGAAGTGGAGGAAGCAAGAAGAATGAGTTGAGAAAAGTTTGACTTATCTGACTGTTTTGTTTCGCTTAATGCGCCTTATGGTCCGAAAAATACGGTACATTAAAGTTATGCAAAAAGTTGAGATGACAAGACAACGGGGAAAAATGAACATAAAAGAAAAACTGAATTAAAGTAAGCAGAAGTAAGACAAACCAAGGAAAACATGGGACATAAGAGGGAGGTGAGAACGGACGCACAAGAGGACAAATATAACACTGTAAAGACATCCAAAGGTGAGCAGGGAGCGGCACATAGAGCGAGGGAGGTATCCTTTCTCCTTTATTCCCCGTGTCTCACCTCTCCTTGCCCCTCACCCTCTGCCAGGACATACCAGGTGGTGAGGAAAACAAGCGAGAAGCAGCATTGCTGATTGACAGAACAATTACTGCTAACACTCACCCGGATGGAGAGACAGACATCTCCAAATAGAATTTCACTAAGCTATTGCATCACACGCTTACAGGAAGGATTGTGGCTGAGAAGCAAAACGACGCTGACTGACTCATCGACTGACTAACTCTGTCTGTCTCTTGGAGCTGAGCACAATTGCTTGAAAAGCAGGCTTCTGTTTTATTGTTGACTCCTATAAAGAAAAGGGGAAAAAAGCATTTACCCTTGCCCAAGGTTGACTGGTTCTAACTTTAGAAGCAATATTTGGCAACCTATTTCCTCCAACTCTGACTGTTCATCTGCTGGCTCAGTTAGAGGTGTAGCTATTTTTATCCATATACCTACTGAGTGTCGAAAAACTGGAAAGTTAATTAAAAGGCACACTGCAGATCTTTTTGGGGGGAATTCAAATTCCCAATAATATCCAAAACAAATGTAAAATCTAAATTATCTGCTGTACAGTGTAAAGCTTAAAGAATTTGTAAAACCAAACTTTATTTATGATGCTGGCTGGTTATAAAGCCACTCAGTTGCTAGACTAATTGCTGTATCGTAGCCCAGATCAGAGTTATTGATCATAAAGTTAATCAATCACTTATCAACCAAACAGTCTCCACTCTGGGGTTCATAAATGTGAGAATTTACACTACAAACTGATGTTTGGGGGCTGGACTGTTGGATAAATAAAACAAGACATCTGAAGTGGTTGCGCTGGACTCCGTGACTTATTATTAACATTTAAACTTTTTTTAAAATCTGCATGTTAAATGAAACAAAAATAACTGCTAGCAGTAGCCCTCTCATGCAAGGCTGAAAATATCTTCCACTTTCTGTGCCGTCGTCCTGTGCTCTCTAGTCTTACCCCACTCCCACACGAGACTCTGCATGAGGCATCTGCCGGTTGATGCAGTCAGTCTCATGCAACCGTCTTGGCCATTACCCCACCCCACGGCATTCTGGCCTCCAGCAGCTGCATTACACCACGCTCTTTGACTTTCTAATTAGCTTATCCCAGAAAATAAGGATGCTGAGCAATTCTTTGCTCTAGCAGTCTAACAACTAGCAGACCGCAGGGAGTGCGGTTGGCACCTAGTGTCACCAAGGGGGCTGTTGTGCTCGACAGACTAGTATGAGAAAATATGGCTCACTCTATTTCCTTTGACTTGCAAACACTGAACTTGAAATCGATTTGTAATTCCACGAGCCAAATCGCAGTACCAAATAAAGCACAAATGATAAGACAAAAGGAACCTCTTTGCTAAAGCTGACGGTCAACTCAATCTTGAAAAACTTCCTTGGCAATCATATAAGGATTAATGTAAACTGTAGTCATTTTAAATTAGTTTATTCAACAACATATTTGCAACCTATAGCTCTGTTTCAATGTGATAAAATACAGTGACCCCTGTCAGCTCACAGCTGGAGGAGTCATGGACGAAAAAGGGATGGAGTAAGGGATGGAGGACAGATCCTTCCACCTGTAGCAACAAACGTCCTGCTGGACTGTAATCTGCCAGTTGTCTCTCTCTGAAATGCCCAGCTTAGCCGAAGCCAGCTGAGCCCTGCAGCCTCTAGCACCAAGCGATGCTGGGGCCCCAGGACATAAGGCACCTGCACAGGGAGATAAAGGCTTCAACTCCTGAGCTAATACTGACGATTCTTTTGATAAATACAGACATTGGGTGGTGGGCGGTGGGAGTCGGAGGGCAACCTTTCCCCGCTCCCCTCCCCCGTCTACCTGTCTCAGTAATCTCTTTCTTGTACTTTGTGTTTTTCTTCCTCTATCCTTTCTGTCTTTTTCTGCAAGTCTGCCTCTCTCTTTCCATCTCTCTCTCTTTCTCTCTCTCGTACCTTCTTCATCCTGTCTTGTGTGAGTTTGGATCAGACAGGCGAAGCTCTCCATGCTCTGCCTTTTTATTTATTCCATATCTGTAGCTGTCAAAAAGAAGATTGCTACTTTAGGAGCTGTCTGCGCTTTGTTGTGCTCATGGAAAGTCAAATAGAGGAGGTTGTGTTAAAAGCATCTTGACCACTTTGTGGGGACACAAACAATGTCAGCTGTGGTCCTGGACGCCCCTGACAGTGGAAAATATCTCTACGAGTGCAGGAGACATTATGCCCCCTTAGACGCCACAGTGCTGAGAGGAGTGGTTAAAACAGTATTAGCCTGAGGAGGTAAATGGAGTCAGGCCTCAGTAACATCACCTCCTGCTGCGTCTGTCACTTAAACACTTTTTTATGAGCGCTGATTGGAACATAAACATGGGCAAGGTTGCATGATTAGTGTATTTAGAAAAGCTTTGGGAACTAAATGACCCAATGAGGGCTCTGCGCAGATTAACTCCTCAGCAATTCAAGATTATGTCAAATGAGAAGTTAAGGCTATGCAGAACCAGGTTTTCGTCACCTGGGACATTAATTACCTGAAATTATCATATAAATTACTGCGGATTTAAACTGTCGTCACAGTAGCCTATTTGGCAGTATAAATAAACTTACCTGAAAAAACCCCCCACAGATTTTAAAGCAAACGGCTGCTAGCTTCACTTGTAAATCAGTCAGTGGCAGGAGGAGACAATGGGAGAGGCTGGTGCGCTGTGATAAAGCCATACCCCTACACGCACAACAGACAAACTTGCAACTACTACATAAAATCAAAACAGAAGGAGCCAGGAGGCCGAGCTAAGCTGCATCGTGTTGTTCTGTACTGTACTGCAGACAGCAGCTCATCTTTCCACTTCTCTGGTGTCGTGCCCATTGTCTCTTCCCATTAGCCTGCGACCGGCATGCTACGGCATGGTTGGTGCGAGCGCTAGGCTAGCAGACGCACACAGCTCAGGGTGGCAGATGCCTGGCGTTTCTGCGGATGCCCTCCATCAACTGATGACAGATGTCAGGGCTTCTCTTGGATGGCAACACTTCATCACGCTATCCTGTTCTTCGCCCCACTGGATACACCAGTCTGCTTGGCAGACGCTACGCCCAACCCCACCGCACCCTCCCTGTTCCCTCCTGCCATACCTATCCATTCACACGCACGCACACACACACACACACACACACACACACACATATATATATATATATATATGCATGCAACCATACACACACATTTCTGCATCCATCAGTCAAGCGTTATTACATCAGACAGCCATCATACTGGCAACCAATGGATCACATGCTAATGCACCCAGACGCATCCACTCTGGAAATCTAAAGTATCAGTCTTTAGGGTGTGTGTGTGTCTGTCTATGTGCTTAGGAATGTGTGGGTCAGCTGCCAGGTGGAGAAGAAAAGTATTTCAAAGTTGCAGAAAGTCTATAAATACTCTGTTCTAGTAGGACAATATTAAACAACAATCGGAGCACTAATTATTTAACATATTGCTTCTAGAAATGCTGCTTATGTCGTTGCAAACTTACCATTTTGGCCTGCTGGTAGACTTCACTACAGGGGACATGCCGTCTCTGTACAGGCTCTTTGTCTTGGAGAAGTTGACCACATTGAAAATCACCCTCTGAAAGAAAAAACATAAAAAATTCTCAAAGCTAGTAGCAGCATAAAGACAAGTGGGTTCCTGACAGAGTAATCATAAGCGTTTTAAAGGGGTGTTTTTTAGTTTTTAAATTCTGGTTTTCAAATCAGTTTAGCTTCAGTTTCAAAGAGTGTATAATTTTAACTATTTTTTTTCTGTTACTCTCAGTGTTCTAGTCTGTCTTATAACAGTAGAATAATGCGGTATATAAATCAAACAACGTCAGACACACTTCCCTAACTTAACGAACACGGAGCCTCTGTGTGCTTGTGTAGAGATTAACTTTAATTCGTTTTGTACGTTAAAAAAATATAATTGCAGTAATTCTGATGAGTTTTATGGCTTAGTCACAACTGAATAAAATGTCTAGTTTCCAGTGATGCAAGGATTTATTTTTTGTGTTTGGTGACTGATTGGAAGTAATTACAGGGACCACCTGGTTGCCCAGAGGATAAGCATTCAGCAACTTCAACCTGTCTCCAAGCAATTGGAACCAACTTGGACAAACTTCAGTCACTCTTAGATTGACTGGAGAAAGTTTGCAAATAACTGCCATCTAATTTTTAAATGCAGAAAGATCGCCAACATGTTGGAATCAATACGAATTAGTTTGCACGGATGAATGCAATTCATCTGCGATGCATGTCACTGTTTGTGGAGGAAATTCTGAATTTCAGTTTCAGATCTGTGAAATTCGGCTGGGATTTGAGTGGAAGCAGTCGATGTTCAGTTCTGCTTAACGTGAATTTCTCTGTATGAAAATGGAAACAGATTTGTAACAGATGGTATCAGATGTGTTTTTTTTTATCACACTTATTATTATATAATTATAATATTAGAAAAAACTGATTGTATGTAACTGACAACTTGGCCCATTCAATCGCAAACTATATCAGTGATTGAACTATATTTTTTGTACTACTTTTACAGCAGCTGTTGACTCTGTTATCTGTTACATGTATCAGTACATGGTTTGGCAACCTTTCTGTCAAGCTGAGATCCCAAATTCAAAATTTGATTAAAAGATGGTTGGGATGCTCCCTTCATCTTCCCTCCAGGAGTAAGGTAAGCCACCGCCGACTTACGACACCAACTGTCTGCCATCTATAATCCAGTTTAGAGATCCCTTCCCAGACGCCTTAACTCCCACTCACATCCTGGGCCATTTGACCTCACTAAGTCACATGATAGGGTGGGGCTAGGTTTCACAATAAGTTCACCTGAAACCTTAGCTGATTGTGCCCTACGCCCGTTTTCACACCTCAGCTCGTGTGATTAGGTAGAGGATCAATAGGGGGTCCATGTCCCTCTTGGGGAGACACTCCCATAGGGCTTAAATCTGGGACTCTCCACCATTTGACCCTTGAACTGAAGAAGCTTCTCAGATGAGAGGTGAAACGTCTTAAAGCGAATGGTAAATGGCCTGTATTTGTATAGCACTTTACTTAGTCCCTATTGACCCCAAAGCGCTTTACACTACATTCAGTCATTCACCCATTCACACACTGGTGATGGCAGCTACATTGTAGCCACAGTGCGCCTCTGTCAGTGCCCCCTGGGGCGCACTGGCAGAGGCGAGGCTGCCGGACACTGGCACCACTGGGCCCTCTGAGCACCACCAGTAGGCAACGGGTGAAGTGTCTTGCCCAAGGACACAACGACCGAGACTCTTGGAGCCGGGGCTTGAACCGGCAACCTTCCAATTACAAGACGAACTGCCAACGCTTGCACCAAGGAAGCGGTGGTTGCAGCCCTGTCCCTGTCTTGGAAGCAACCATTTCAAAGGCAATGAGAGTGTAAGATTATTGCTTGATTGCAATAATTTTGGTCTTGCCACAGTCTTTAACCACTGTTTTCCCTAACGTACCTGTAGCATAAAGGTTCGTTTTTATTTTAGTTTATCTAAAATACCCTTTCGGGTTTTTTGTTTGTAGTAGTGCAACATATCACCGAAGTGAAAAAATATAATGCAAAAACGATGGTTGGAAGAAGACAATGAGAAAATCAGCAGCTGTAAAGATATGAGACGTTCAAATACACAGAAAAATTTTTTTTTTGCATTTTGATTAAGAAAAAGGAACTTAACACCCTGTCCGGCCTTCAAGAATGGCAGAATACAATTTTACAAAAAACCTTTTTTCAACACAAAACCATCACAAGCCTGGGTTTGTATGTGATTATAATTATTAGAATCCAGCTAGACGTGACGTTTAAAGCAATAAAAACAACCCCTTTCCAATCATTTCTGCCACATGTTGCATGAAAAAGACTGAAAAATATAAACCTGTAACTGAAGAAAAATCTCAGATGGAGGTTGTCAGAGCAACACAGATAACAAACAAAATCACAAAAGATTAACATTACAGTTAGGAAATAAGGCAGCTTTAATATCCTGCAGATGATCCCATGTTGTGGTAACAAAGTTCCCGATAAAAGGCAGCAGCTCCGAGGAGTGCCAGCCTCTAATCTGGGAGGACATTATGGTTCTCCCCATAGGGATGCTGCCAGGCCCAAAACATTAAGCTCTGCCTGGAGCGCAGAGGAAAGTCATGGTGTCTGGCGTTTCACCTCCTCTGGTCTGGTCTACTTTTTACAGCTAGAATATTTTGGAACACCCCTTCCCTCATTCCTCCACTGTGATTAGGATCAGGACGAGTGGGAAAATGTGGAGGGAGAAATAAATCAATATATTTTTGAAAAAGTCAAATTAAATGAATGGCAATGGTAATGCTGCGGTGAGCTAAATGAATCCTATTGATGGGGCATATCAAATTACCAACTAAGTCCAGGTGGTGGAAGTTAACTGGATGCTACTGAAATCCTATTACAGACTCCCCACCCTTCTCTCCCTTCTCTTCTTTCTCCTCTCCCTCCCCCTCATTTCTCCCCTTTTTTTCCTGTCTAGCATCAGAGGAATGGGGATTGCGGATTGTGGCAGGCTGATTCAGACTTAGGTAAAATGACATCTAACTGATGTTGAGACTGGCAGCAGGCTCCTGTAGCAGGGAGATAAGACCATTGCTGCTGGCATTTCAATTACACTTTACTGCCCCGCACATCTGTTGCGAGAGCTACTTTTCAGCCTTTTCCCCTCAGGCAAATACAGCCTTACTCTGACTCCACTGGCTTTCTTTGACTGCACAGCCTCTTTCCTCATTCTTTATCCACAACAAATTCAGATTGTCTTCCTCCTTAGATTCACTCTACCCACTGTTTGTAATCTATTTGTTCGGCCTGTTTAACTCAGAGGGAGCTAAGACTGGACAGATGACAGAGACACGGGCATAAGGAAGAAATAGACGACTTAATCACAGGCACAGTGATACACAAAACGAGAGTGAGAGACAGGCGAGGAGAAAAAAAGTAGCCAGGTAGATACACCAGAACACACAGAAAGACAAAGTGACAGGAAGATAATTGCACAACTGAGATAAACAGGGGTGAAAGAAAGCTATCGTGGATAGGAATGGAAACTACCTTTGCTGCATGGACTCATGGTTACAGGTGGACTGGTATGTAGGTAGACAGGGAGGAATACAAGTCTCCAGCTCTTTTTGATTTGTGAAATTGGATTAGAAAGTCAGTGTGTAATCTATTAAACACGAGGAATGGTTAAAAGCAGGGTATCACTGGACCACTTACGTACCAGACAAATGAAAGAAGATGTGTATTACCATGTTCAACATTCGGGGTTACATTATTCCATTGGATCTCTATCTGCTATTGTAGCGTAACAACAGATGTTTGGTAGAGGCTTGACGATATTTTAGTATTAAAATCATTTGAAGGTATGCCTTCTACTACTATAAACTACTATACAGAGTAAAGACAAGAACATAACAAAAGAAAGATCACTACAGCAGAGAAGTCATTACAGATGTTGTGGACTTATCCAAGACTGCATCAATTCTGGCAGTCAATTTACAATATGTTCTCTTAAATACTAAAAGAAGCAATGAAACCCTCCACTCCTACATCTGGTCTTGCACTACAAGGCGCACATCATTTCACAATCGTAACATGCTATCCTTCTGCACTTTCACTGGCCATGCAACTCAACTGGAAGGACTGTCTCCCTTTAACATTTTCTCACTGGATTACAAAAAAACTCAAACACGATGCAATCTTTTAAAATCCAGCACGCATTCTCCTTGACGATTTTTTGACATGTGCAGAACAGAAGCAGTTGTAACATGTAACTCCTGAACTGTTCAGTCGTGATGTGCTTTTCACATTTGACTTCTTCAAGGTCAATAAATTGTACTGACTACATAGCGGGGGATATGTGGTGATTCTAAATATCACATTACTTTCAACTACTGACCTTTTCGACAAAATCAAACTTTCATAAAATGTCTTTTATCTTTAAAACTAACTTCTTAAAAATTTTGACTGTTGGATGTTTAATACTTAATACTATTCCCTTAAAAGTAAGTACTGCTCAGAGATTGAGCTACCATGGTGAAGGTTTGCACTCTTGGAGCGCTTATCGTTTCTGTTTTGTTTTTTTTACTTAAAAAAGTCTTAAAGTCTGGTTTGGTGGGTAAGTGGTTGTGTGATGCATCTATAAATGGGCTAAGCGGACAGTTGAGATTACAACAGATGCAGGACACTGTTTATATATTCTATACTGTGAAAATATCCAGTAAAAAAAAAAAAAAACTTTGAACAGAAAAGATTGCACTTATTTAGACCTGAGAGTAATTTTCTCCTCAAGTGTAAATTTAAGAGTCTAAACAAACTTGAATGCAGTTTTATGAGGTTTTGTTTAAGCACACTCAAAGGGCCAGTTCCATTTTGGTGTTCCTTTCCTAAGAAGGAAAGGTGTTTGTGTTTCCATCTTCTTATCACATGTGCAAGCACAAAGATAATTCTTGTGGTTTTGGATGACAGATTCTGTTTCCTATTTCACTTTTTTTTTTTACCCATGGGATTACAATATCCTGCTTAATGAAGAGAGTGATTTCTTGTTTTAATGTTGCACTGCTCTCCTTTAAAACTCTGCTCATGTTCAAAACTGCACGTCTGCCCTCAAACGCATGCTCCTTGCACAGATTTCCTGAGCTTCAACTTAACCGATGTTCCTTCTTGGATTCAAGATGCTTCTGTTTGTTCAAAAAAATGTGTGATCTGAGAGCTCAGCTTTCAGATGCTGTGAGTAACATGAACTGGTTTGTTTCTCAGGTGACCAAACGTTCACTGCATGTCATGTCATCTCTTTGTGCTATCCAAAAAATGTAAAAAATAAAATAAAATAAAAAATCCAATGAAAAACAAAATCAACTTAAACAAATTGTGTGAAAACCCTATCAAATTACTGACAGATGTGATGGTAAAGAAATGACTCTTTTCCTGGTGCTTTAAAAGTATGTTTGCAGTACTTTTCAATGCATCTTTTCAGTACCGCCTTTAACAGGGTTCATCCGCTAACACCTTTCATGACTTTAATATTGTAACAACTCCACAGGAGAGAGAACAAAAATGCAGGACACACCAGAGGCAGAGAGAGTAAAATCCAAATCCTTTAATCCAGGCCTAGTTCATACATTGAAGTGCAGTCGGTAGGAGCAAAGAATTGCAGCAAGAGACGAGCAAAATGGTCCAGAAAGAGGCAAAAGCCAAAAGATCATACATGAGACAGAAAAACTGAGGAACAAGTGTAACTACTATGAGATATATGAAATCAAGCTGGAACGCTTCATTACAAATTAGAAGTGTTGGACAGAGAACAACAATATACCCTAAATTCTAAGAATCTTGTGGACGCTGTATAATGTGAATAAAAACAGAACGCAGTCATCTGCAAATCTTATAAACCCATAGTTTATTCATGGTAGAGCACTGAAAACACATCTAATGTTTAAACTGAGCTTATTTTTGATTTGATGTCAACAAAACATGTCAAAAATGTTGGGATGGGGGTAACAAAAGACGTGGTACTAGTGGGCAGAGTGACAAATCTGCAAAAAAACCACATAATTGCGCTGCAGCAAAGACTTTGAATATGCCATCATCTACAGCACAATAATATCATCTAAAGATTCCAGGCGTCTAGAGAAATCTCTGTTTGCAAGGATCAAGGCTGAAAATCAACACAGGATGCTTTTGATCTTCAGGTACTCAGGCAACACTACATTAAAAAAACGTATGATTCTGGCAGGTAAAGTCACTGCATGAGCTCAGAAACACTTCCAGTAATCACTGTCCAATAGGGCAATATTTATCACGATATACATTTGAAAATTTGCAATAACGATATAACTGACGATATAATTGGTGTGAGACAAAATACTTTACCCACAATTTTATTAGTGCAAAAAAAACCATCCATCCATCCATCCATTCGCTTCCGCTTATCCTTTTCAGGGTCGCGGGGGGCGCTGGAGCCTATCCCAGCTGTCATAGGGCGAGAGGCGGGGTACACCCTGGACAGGTCGCCAGTCTGTCGCAGGGCCAACATACAGGGACAGACAACCATTCGCACTCACATTCACTCGCACATTCACACCTAGTGACAATTTGGATTATCCAATTAACCTATCCCCACAAGCTGCATGTCTTTGGACGGTGGGAGGAAGCCGGAGAAAACCCACGCAAACACGGGGAGAACATGCAAACTCCACACAGAAAGACCCCGGCCTGATGTTGGAATTGAACTCAGGACCTTCTTGCTGTGCGGCAACAGTGCTAACCACCGTGCCACCATGCTGCAAAAAAAACCCATCAATTTATTTTCACTTAAACAAGCAGCTGTTTTTTTATGTGCATTAAAGCTATATAAAAATTTAACAGTGCAAATACAAATTCCTTGCTGACAGTTTAGCCAAAAGGCATTTCCAGTGGGAATGGGCTGACATATACTGAGCATAACCATGTATAATATCCACAAAAGTTAGATGTATTTTTCGGACCATAAGGTGCACTGGATTATAAGGCGCATTAAGTGAAACAAAACAGTCAGATAAGTCAAACTTTACTCAACTCATTTGTCTTGCTTCCTCCACTTCTGTACCATTGATTCAATAATGCTGAATTCGCTCGCAGCTGCTCCATGTTCTACTGTGCGACTGATAGCCTTGAGTTTAAAATCTGCTTCATACGCATGTCTCTTAACAGGTGCAATTTTGGGGTCCTTATACACACACAACACGGTAATATTATGTTGAAACACAGTACGTATTTCTCCGCGAGGCTCCTGACTACGGTAGCCGTAATGCTCCGACAATCCATCAAGCGGAGCGGCTGCATAGCTTACCAAAGTCATACCAAATCATTTTTGACAGATTTTTGAGCGCCATATACAACATAAAATTGTTTCGAGGTTAGTAAGCACAACCGGAATTCATACATAAGTCGCACCGCATAATAAGGCGCATGCCCGGGCCGACAAAAATCGTCCCGGGCATTTTGACTAGAGACTGGCCCACCAAGTATTATAAGAAAAGCCATAAAGCCTTTGAATGAAAACAAACGCTGTTGTGACAGTGATGTCTGTCTTGTTGGTATATGTATGATTTCTATACATTTTACATCAGATAAAAACTTTGGTTGTAAGCTTCAGATAATTATTTATTAAAAGCGAGACATTTTAAATGAGAATAAGAAAGAAAAGTATTTCTTTGTGCCCCCCTTTCCCTGTTAATGCCCTACCTGCCCCCCTGGCAAAAGCTTTGCTAGACCCGCCCCTGCACAGTTACCAGCTGTCAGCTACTTAGAAAAGGATCCTGGTGTTATTTGTCTCTCAGAAACAGTTCATAACTTCCCTTCAACTCATTAATGTTAACTAAAAGGTAAACCTGTTTCTCCATCACCTGTTCAGCTCTGATGATTCAGTAAGGACATCTCCTGGTTTCATCTTCATGTTTCCCTCTCACCACATATCCAGATCGACATCATGACCAGCAGCTTTTACAGCTGTGGCTCCAGCAAACATCAGCTGATGCTAGAAATTAATATTAATTAGAAATTAACAAAAAACCCCGATCGGCCCATAAAAACGAAAAATCACCATAGCTGGATAACCAGCCCAGCTATGGTCGTGCCATCAGTTAACCCTTCGTGTGCCAGCTGTGGAACGTGTGCTCAGAGTTGCCGACCCCTGTACCAGAGAAACACCCATTTCACCAGCAAACACAAACAACACAGCACAGTAAGTATGTGCAAGTAGCATGATATCTGAGTGTGGATGTGAACTTTTGAGCGAAGCCTGAGCACATCTGAGCATTGCTGTGTTTCCTTTTTTGCACGTTTGTCAGACTTACATGTTTCAAATTGTTAAACAAATTTTAATATTAGGCAAAGATAACCAGAGTAAATGCAAAGTGCAGTTTTTAAATGATGATTAAATTATTTTGTTGATATAGTATCATCAAGGTGCTTAATATTGTAAGGTAAAGACTACAAAAATGCAGAGCACTGTATGTGTGGCAGAGGTGTGGTCCCTGGCTCAGCTGCATGAGGGGTGGTGCAGTGAGCTCAACGGGCGGTGCCATGGAGGTTGGAGGAACAGGTGAAGGTGATTCATCTAACAAGGTCTTTCCCTTTTTATAGCGAGGTCGGAGACCAGAAGAGGAGGTGTGTGTGAGGACAGCTGGAGAGCTGACAACGCTGGGACATCGGTCACAAATAAAGCCATAAACAACTGTGTGGGGTCCGAGTTACTCACAGTATGCTCTAGGTAAGACTGATGGGTACCCTTTAAATAAGGTATATAAATTAATAACAAGGAAAACCTGGAGTCATTGCAGAGAAACGTGAGTGATATGATATGACCATATAGGAATTTCTCTGTTTACTAAGTCATGTCAGTGGACAGATATCCACCAATCCTACACTTAGATCTGATCTCCATCCAAATCTGGCTCAACAGGTTAGACTGGTCAACTGATTGTTGAACAATGCTCATCTATGGTGCCAATCAATTCAATTCAATTCCATGTTGATCAGTGTTGAACATGCCACATGTCAGCAACAGTGCATCAGGAGAGCTAACATAGTTAAAAGCAAGAGGTCAGCAGTTGTGAGGTATTTCACGCTGGCTACACAAACGACTTCTCTCTTGTATGTTTGCGATAATGTTTACATGGCTGAAGAAGCTGAAATGACGATGCTTTTGTTCTCTCCTACTCACTCATGCTTACTTTCATTAAGTTTAGTGTAACACTTGTGGTGTACACATAACACACTATCATTTTCAATATATTGTCCACTTCACCTTTCCACTGCACACACAATGAGCATACTGAAATATTTTTTATTTTATTTCTCCTTGTCCATTTGTTATCTATGATTTTAGTAATAAACACCAGTTAATTTTGTATTTTTTTGTTGTTAGATCGCATTTTACAAAGTTAGGAAAAGCAATATTTAAGTCGAGCCCGGTGCTGCGTTGCCATAAAAAAATGAAAGAGATTAATTCCTGTTCTTTTTTCCTTTGAGTAAAAAAACACGGGTTAATAAATTAACACTGCTAATCGATCAGTACTGAGTTTTGATGGATAGACAAAGCCAAGATTATTGTGATCAATGTAGATAGAGATCCTTTATTAATCCTTTGCAGGAAATTACATTTCAATGGCAGCTTCCACACAGACACACGTAACTAACACGTGCAAATATGCAAAATAAAAATTAAAAAACTGAAGGAGTCAGATTGGTGCATCTGTAACCATCCCAGTTTGGTTTATATAAGTCACAGCAAAAAGAAGAGTGCTACTGCTACCCTGCATGTGTCTCAATTAGCGCTGCATATTTAAACGTTGCAAACTACCGAAAAAAGCAGTAAAATTCTGTGTGTTTATGAGTATAGTGTAACAGTAACTATAATTCAGATTCTGTCTCTCCCTTTCACACTCTCTGTCTGACACACACACACACACACACACACACACACAGAATTTCATAGAATTAGAATCAAACAAAGTGCTGCGGGGCCAATTCTCCCGATCGTTAAAACTTACTCACAACCAAGACTAATTTAGAAGTCACCACGTGTGTTGAGTATTGGTGATCGCGCAACCGTCTGCACATGTGTGCTACCCTGGAAGATTTAATTAGGCTGGGAGCAGTTAGAAGAGATTAACATCCATCCTGTCTGAGCTGTCATGTCCACAGAGCGTGTCAAAACCCTGCACCGTCCTCATCACTGATGAACGGCAAGCTGGAACAGGTGTCTCTGCGGTGTCTCTCTCACACACACACACAAACATCGCAGAGACACCCTATAGATATGACAGCAGACATCCTTAAGCGTGGGATGCGAGAATCAGACTAATAAGATTTCTGCAAACGACCGTTCTACATGAAATGTTGTCATGAGAAGAAATATTTTTGTCTGGATTATACCAGTTGAACCTCATTTGGCTAACAGAATCATGCGACATGCAAAACTTAAATGAACCTTAATGGTGCAATAAGTAAGATTTTCACTCTCTCACAGCAGCAAATAACTATAATGTATCTGCAGGGACTTAATGAGGTAGTTAATCAAAACCAATGACTCAAGAAATGCTTCCCTGCTAAGCCAAAAAGAAAAAAAAATTGAATCTTGAATTCAGCACTTCTTCTGAAACTGATTCATCTGAGCACAGTGTCGCAGGTGTTTGAGTGTGAGCTGTGCATCAGTGTTAAAGAAAGAACAGACATCTCATTCAACTGGCTTTAAATACATGTCTAAAAAGCTGATTTCTAGCAACCTCGTTGTTAACCTTTAAATGGAGACCACTAGCAGTCGGTCGGCCACAGGACTTGGCACTAAAATAGCCCCGTTGGAGCCGCTTTGGGATAGGATTGCATTTAGGACCAAATGCTGTTTTTGATCTCCATTGATCCAGCGTGTGGCCGGATAGCATTCCTTCCTGGAAGGAGTTTGGATGAATTATTAAAGAAATCGTTCTAAATGTGTAGATCAAGACCTCTGCAGAGAGCGTGAGCACTTTGTCCTCTGGGCGGTGTTGGTTGAGGAGAAACATAATAATGGAGCAAAAATGTGAAAATCGCTACTGAACAGACTTTTAAAAGCACTCTAATTAAACACCTGTAGGTTTATTAACTTCAATTACTGATGCATTGCATTGATCAAAATGTATTAATACGACGAGTTGGATTTTATTTCATTTTAAAGAAAACAGAATGAGTGCTTCCAAGAAAAGAAGGGCTTTTTACTGATGTATACTAACATAATGGTTTAAATAAACCTGTGATAACTTAACAGGTGCATGACTAAGCATCCCCACTGAAATGTTTTTGCAGCTCTATAGAAACCAGGTGAGAATACCTGTTAGACTGATTTTTCTTTGTTTTGTTTTATGCACAAAGAAATAAAGATATAAGTGAAGATTTTAATGTGCAGAGTGTCTATGTTGTTACTGCAGGAGGCTTTCAGCTTAGGGAGACGGTGCTATTATAATTTTGGCAGGAATCCATTGTGCTGATGGGTCTATGTGCAAGAAACTGAAAACTGAAACTGCTCCAAGGAATCTCACACTGGAGCAAATTGAGATGTTTTACTTTGAATCGCAGAAACATTGTTACTCCCACAGTACTGCACACGAAATTCTGTCTGCTGGTCTAAACAAACCAAACAGCAATTCGGCTAAGACAACATCAGACATTAGGCGAAGTTTACCTGCAACCCTCGCCAAACTGTGGTTCACTGAATCACCTTGGCTGCATTGTGATTTCGTCACAGCGTAACACGAGCGAGCAGATCTGTGAGGCCTGTCCGTAGCCATCAGAGATAGGCAGGCTGATAGCTGCTGGCAGCTCTGCCTGTTCCCCTCTTGTTGTCTTTGATCAGTCTGATCAGTGACGCACAGCACGCCAGCTACTCACAGTGGTGGGACTAACTGACATCACTAGGAGGACAATACACACACACACACACCTGGAGTTCCACCCAACCAATCATAAATGCAAAAACCGTATAGTGCAGATTATTATGGTTAAAACAGATTCCATTTGATACAAAAAAGAACAATTTTTAAATAATATCAGACGAACTGAATGAGTCTAAATTAATCAGTTACAATTAAAAAGATCACCAATGGCAAGAATGTGAAAATGTCTACTGAACGGAGGTATAAAACAACTCTAATATAAACTATAGATGCATTGCACTGATCCTAATGCATTAATGTGAGGAGTTGGATTTTATTTCATTATAAAAAAAAACATTTTTATAGCATATTTCATATTTGTGTAAAGAAATTTGCTGCACATGTCGTTGGAAGTAGAAACCAAGCAGTGAAATGATGACTGATAACGGCTGACTGTAGCTCATCATAACAACAATGTTAAAGAAAATGTTTGCAGACACCTGATGTAATGATTTGTGTTGAACAAGAAAAACCACTGGAACTGACAGTGTGCAACCGGCAACTGATTAGTATGATAATCTGGAACTGTGTTATTTATTTACTTATTAACTAAATTAGCTAGAAGAACTGAAAACATGTAAACATTTCCCAAAGAGTAAGAGCATCTTTAATATAAATGAAAAGATGTAAGTGCAAATGAGGAATGTAGTCTGGGCCATTCTGAATACTGCAGAACTTTTTACTCTTGTATCAGTGACAATTAAGGCAGTACTAGTGCATGTCACAGTTGCTCTGCTTTACTGTGAGAACATTATGCAAGTTACCCGAATATTCAGTGTGTTTCAGTAACCGATGTCACTTCCTGGCAGGTGCCATTTAAAACTGATACGATATGGACAGATAACGAAATTTAGCACCTGTCACTTGGGTTAACACCTCTGGAAAGAAGCTGTGCTAGCCGTAGCTCTATGAAAGTTTTCAGTTTTACACGCTCTGCCATCACTTCTATAATAGTACATGACAATACAATTTAACAGATTATAGTGGCTCCACTGTGTAGGTTGTGTGGAAAAACAACAATTACACATTCGTCTAACACGTGAAATGTCAGATTTTCAAGACTGGGAGGAGACACAAATCCCTCGGAGGTTACGTCAGGAAGGGCATCTGTGGTAAAGATATAGATAAAAATTCAAATCTAGCAAATCAGATATGCCGAGCCATCCACTGCGGTGAGCCTTTGTGAATGAAGATGCACCTAAAATAAGCTTTCTACAATTTAATACAACATGATAACACACTTTCCTAAGTAGTTGCTAACACTGTAAAGACTATATGGCTATAAATAGGCACAATGAGGCAACGAACAGGCTGTAAACAAACCCAAATTGTTTAGAGGAAAAGCACAGGGTACAGACAGCCTAAAAGATTATATACTTGCAGTTTCCTGTCTAATTAAAATAGGTTTCTAGTACAAATAAAGTAGCTTAGATAATGTAAGAACACTTTCATTCTCAGTGACTGACTGTCCATATTGTTGGACCCAGTTATACATTTTTAATTAGCTACTTTCTCATCTGCCTCTACTTCAGTGAGCACATTGTTACAATAACCAAAAGAGTGTGTGGTTAAAGCTCTGAAAATAAATCCCAAAGTTTTAATAAACTGTAGTTTTCATTTCAGCCTAACATGGTCCACAAACTAGCAAGGCCACTCAGCTGAATGTATACAGTGGGGCAAAAAAGTATTTAGTCAGCCACCGATTGTGCAAGTTCCCCCACCTAAAATGATGACAGAGGTCAGTAATTTGCACCAGAGGTACACTTCAACTGTGAGAGACAGAATGTGAAAAAAAAAAATCCATGAATCCACATGGTAGGATTTGTAAAGAATTTATTGGTAAATCAGGGTGGAAAATAAGTATTTGGTCAATAACAAAAATACAACTCAATACTTTGTAACATAACCTTTGTTGGCAATAACAGAGGTCAAACGTTTACTATAGGTCTTTACCAGGTTTGCACACACAGTAGCTGGTATTTTGGCCCATTCCTCCATGCAGATCTTCTCGAGAGCAGTGATGTTTTGGGGCTGTCGCCGAGCAACACGGACTTTCAACTCCCGCCACAGATTTTCTATGGGGTTGAGGTCTGGAGACTGGCTAGGCCACTCCAGGACTTTCAAATGCTTTTTACGGAGCCACTCCTTTGTTGCCCGGGCGGTGTGTTTTGGATCATTGTCATGTTGGAAGACCCAGCCTCGTTTCATCTTCAAAGTTCTCACTGATGGAAGGAGGTTTTGGCTCAAAATCTCACGATACATGGCCCCATTCATTCTGTCCTTAACACGGATCAGTCGTCCTGTCCCCTTGGCAGAAAAACAGCCCCATAGCATGATGTTTCCACCCCCATGCTTCACAGTAGGTATGGTGTTCTTGGGATGCAACTCAGTATTCTTCTTCCTCCAAACACGACGAGTTGAGTTTACACCAAAAAGTCCTACTTTGGTTTCATCTGACCACATGACATTCTCCCAATCCTCTGCTGTATCATCCATGTGCTCTCTGGCAAACTTCAGACGGGCCTGGACATGCACTGGCTTCAGCAGCGGAACACGTCTGGCACTGCGGGATTTGATTCCCTGCCGTTGTAGTGTGTTACTGATGGTGACCTTTGTTACTTTGGTCCCAGCTCTCTGCAGGTCATTCACCAGGTCCCCCCGTGTGGTTCTGGGATCTTTGCTCACCGTTCTCATGATCATTTTGACCCCACGGGATGAGATCTTGCGTGGAGCCCCAGATCGAGGGAGATTATCAGTGGTCTTGTATGTCTTCCATTTTCTGATGATTGCTCCCACAGTTGATTTTTTCACACCAAGCTGCTTGCCTATTGTAGATTCACTCTTCCCAGTCTGGTGCAGGTCTACAATACTTTTCCTGGTGTCCTTCGAAAGCTCTTTGGTCTTGGCCATGGCGGCGTTTGGGGTCTGACTGTTTGAGGCTGTGGACAGGTGTCTTTTATACAGATGATGAGTTCAAACAGGTGCCATTCATACAGGTAACGAGTGGGGGACAGAAAAGCTTCTTACAGAAGACGTTACAGGTCTGTGAGAGCCAGAGATTTTCCTTGTTTGAGGTGACCAAATACTTATTTTCCACCCTAATTTACGAATAAATTCTTTACAAATCCTACCATGTGAATTCATGGATTTTTTTTTCACATTCTGTCTCTCACAGTTGAAGTGTACCTCTGGTGCAAATTACTGACCTCTGTCATCATTTTAAGTGGGGGAACTTGCACAATCGGTGGCTGACTAAATACTTTTTTGCCCCACTGTATGAGACACAGGTAACAACTGTAAAAGAAAAAGGCAGTTGAATCTATCTAAAATGTTTCTACTTTCTTATTCCAGCACTTACAGAAGAACAGGAAGACCTTTTCATTGCTTTTGGGGTGATTCCCGGGGTGACATTGTGTCGGAGGCCTGCTCAAGCAGGGCAGCTCAGCTGTGGCTAAGCTGCTGCAAAGCCTGGTTACAGTGAGGAAGGTTGGAAGGCAGGTGGGGATAGGTGGGGATAACAGTATGACAGGGGAACACTAAGGGACAGTTTGAGCGCCTGTGGGAGAGGACGGAGGTCACAGGCGGGACTTGTTTGTGCGTGTGTGTGTGTTTGTTTGAGTGCGCGCACATTTACATGTTAGGAACGAGACAGACAGGCATGACTCCTTCGGGAGCACATGCATGACCTTCAGTAAGTCTGCTATACATAACTTGACACATTGTTCAGAAAGTCGTGTGACGACAATGTCACCCAGTGCAACTAAATGTCAGCAATGTCACTTACACAGGCAGTAGTCAGACACACACACACATACACACACTTTGCTATTCCTGATCCTTCTTACCTTCCCGCCTTTTCTTCTTTACCACAGTGTAATGTTGTTGCTGACAGTTTCAGTCCCCAATGACCAATGTCAACCCAAGGTGCTGACACAAGGATGAGGAGGAAGATGGGACCCCATAAACGCAATACAGGTACACAAACACAGAGACGCAGAGCAAGAGGCTGTGCCCTGCCACCTTCTGCTTCTCAGCCAACCTTCACATGCAAACCGGCAAAACAACACAGTAATATTCCTAAAGTAGTTTTGGTGTGTTTGTACTCAGTCTGAGATGCCCTGTGGAAAAGTGAGCTAATATGCGGGGGAAGTTGTGAGATACCTAGCTATTGATCCTGGGGGCCACGAGTCCCAGCAGCAGCCTTTTAAATGTCAGCTTTTAATTTCCTTCTCCCTCCTTCACTGAAAAAGATTTATTCAAAGCAGTGCTGTTCCAGGAGATATCAGATAGCATGGTGACAGTCTTTTAAAGAGCTTTTGTTTGGTTTAGGCATTCATGGCTTTTTGTATCAGACTCTTTTATTCAGCCAGAGGAGGAGGAAGTTTCTGCATTGGGCAAAGAGTTGAAAGGCAATCTCCCCCTTCCATTGTAAAGCGATGTACAACTGGAACTTCTTTAATTAGGGCTTCTATCGTACTGAGTGACAGCAACAGCCAATACCCTCCAGACACTGATGGAGGTCACACACACACGCACAGACACAAGCACGCAGCCACATATGGCACATACATACACGCAGATTAACAAACAGCAGAACTGAAAAACGGTAGCTCTTTGTGTTATGAATAAGATAAGATAAGATAAGATAAGATAACCTTTATTAGTCCCACACGTGGGAAATTTGTTTTGTCACAGCAGGAAGTGGACAGTGCAAAAGTTATGACGCAAAAATTAGAATACAATAAGAATAAATACAGTACACAGCTGTACAGAATAGAATAAAATAATATACTATATACAGTAGAATAAAATAGAATAAAAATATACAATAAGATAAAAATAGAATACGAATGCTATATACAACTGAGTAAAAATACAACGATGCCAGAAAAGATTATTGCACTTAGTATTATTGCATATGTATGGATGTGTGTGCTTGATGAGTTAAAGTCTTTATTATGGAGTCTGACAGCAGTGGGGAGGAAAGACCTGCGAAATCTCTCCGTCCCACACCGTGGGTGCCGCAGTCTCCCACTGAAGGAGCTGCTCAGTGCTGTCACAGTCTGCTGCATGGGGTGGGAGATGTTGTCCATCAGGGATGACAGCTTAGCCGCCGTTCTCCTGTCACTCACCACCTCCACTGGGTCCAGAGGGCATCCTAGAACAGAGCTGGCCCTTCGGATCACCCTGTTCAGTCTCTTCCTGTCCCCAGCAGAGATGCTGCCGCCCCAGCAGACCACACCATAAAAGATAGCAGAAGCCACCACAGAGTCATAGAAGGTCTTCAGGAGTGGGCCCTCCACCCCAAACGACCTGAGTCTCCGCAGCAGGTACAACCTGCTCTGCCCTTTCCTGTAGAGGGCGTCTGAGTTATGAGTCCAGTCCAGTCTGTTGTTCAGATGAACACCAAGGGAATGCATATTTTGCAGCCCGCACAAACAATGAGAAACAGATAAACACCTTTTATTGCTCTTATTTAGCTACCAAACCGCACAGTGCACAAGCTTAAGAGGACTATAGGTAGTCAACTAAAGGATGGCACATCCATGTTGTGCTTTTATAATAATAGTGTGTGCGTGCGTGCACACACGAGTGCTCATTTTGAAGTCGATATGTCTAGAACGCGTCATGGTCAGATAGCCAGAGATTGTCAGATATGTGGAGACTTTATGTCTGTTTAATTGACAGGCTGTTTGGCCTCTCTCTTATAATAAGGCTCCATCCAGTTCCCCTATTATCACCATCCTGCCGATGCCTAGCATCAAAGTCATGAACACACCAAGTATGAAAGTATCCTTTATTTCCATTTGACACGACTCTGTACGTGTCTTCTAAAGACGAAATTGTTAGCCTGATATCAGAGAAAACTGTCAGCTCGTAAAAACAGTTCATCCTTCCACCCCATTCACAACCGGATGTTTAAAAGATACATGTTGCGGCATGCAGCTTCAACAACATGATATTGTGTGTTAATCCTGCCCATTGTGCTGATAGGCTAATAGTTGGCAAATCTGTGAACTTTCTTTTAAGTCAAGCAAGTTCTCTGACTCTCCAGAGCCCGATATTATCTGAAAATCTGAAAATTTAAAAAGTAAAGAAGAAAAGTGAAGGGAGAAATGTAATTATATCATCTAATGAGTGTTGACTTTGCCATAGGATAACTTCCCTGTTGGCAACACGTGTTTGGAACAACCCTTCTGATCCAAGGAGATTAGGGCAGAGCAAAAATGGGTAAATAGATGTGATGTGACCCTGAGTGGTACAAAAGACGGGTGGATGATGTACTGTGTGTTGTGTAATGATGCTAGATGACTCAGTCAACTCTGGAAAATTGTGGTTTCATTTCAACGTTTAATGAACTGTGTAAATTCAAACAGTGCAAAAGTTGTATATGAGCATGACGTGGAACATTTCTGTTATTTTCTTTGTTCCATCATATCTTCCTTGAGTCAGGAAGGGCGTCCGAAATAAAACCCTGTCAAACACGCAGAGCTAATCACTGTGGCCACTCCTCGTGACAACAGAGCAGTACTTTCTTTTTGTACTTAGTTCCAGCAGATATATCTTACTTTAAGAGCAAATTTAAGTAAGAAATAGAATAAAATCAAATGTCATCACCCTTTTTCATATTCATTGTAAAACCATTTATCATCTGCAAAATGAGGATTTTGTCTGTTTCACACCTTATATGAAAGAAGTTACTCATGAATATTGGTGTATTTTTTTCAGTACGCACGCAAACATGAAACAGATCTAAACTAACATTAATAAAGGCTCCATTGCCATGGTTAAACCCTGCCTTAGAAAGATAACAGTAGCTTCCAAGGCAACAATAGAAAGTAAATAATCTAATTTATTACTAATTCCATACCATGATATTAAAAAGGCGACTTGCAGAAAACAAGTTACCACGTTTTTTCCCAGATAGAGCCTCATGTTCTTGCTCTATTGCTGCGACGAGGACAGAGCTAGTTCCAGACTGTCGACCTCCACTCCCTCAGTAGCATCACTGCCGCTGCCATAGGCACTCAGTGAGGGATGAACGCAGGAGCTGTAAAAGCCAACTGCTGCACTTCTCCCCTTTTCTCCTTCCGTTCCCTCAAGACATTTATCTTCTCACCTTCTTTTTCCACTTCGCCTTCTGCTTTAAACATGGAAGAGTTAATTTGCTCATTCTGCAAGCAGCATCTCATTCTATTTATCTTTCTTCTTGTGTTTCCCCCCTCTCTCTCTCAGGCAGGGCTGTGCTGTCAGGCCCTTCCAGAGCAGCGGGGTTGTCAGGAGTGATGGATGACTATCAACCTTCTGCTGTCTTCCACTACGCTCCTGGGAGATTTACAGGCTCGCTGACTACCAGGCATGAAAACCAATCTCTCTTTCTCATTCTTCCCTCCCTTCCTCCATCCATGCCTGCCTCGCTCCTTCCGTCTCACACCCTCCGTTTCAACATCTCGTCCGTTACAAAAAAACAAAAAAAAAAATCTTTCGTAATGGAGAGATGTGCGCTAAACAACATCGAAATTTGTGTGCGGACACAGGCAAGCGATTGCTTCTCTTGAGGGTTATTGTGGATGTGTCAGAGGGGAATAGCATGTTCAGAATGATACGCTCGGTCTTTGACAGCCTATCTTGCCCATCTTCATCTTCATCTTCCCCATTGCTTCCAGCTCCTTCACAAACTTACAGCACATACATCCATCCACATTCTTCTTGCTGTTAGTAATTATAGCATCGGAGAAACGTGCCAGGCTAATTGCTGTCTCAAAATAGTAATTGCTTTATTATCGCAACCATTTTTGGTAATGATCGTTCAAAGGCATTATGTTAATGCAATTAAATGGTTTCATTATTATTCTTGCTAGCACTAATTGACAGTACTTCCGAGGCTGGATCCCTAAATAAAGTTGTATTGAAAAACTCCTGCAATGAGCACAGAGCGGAAGAATAAAGTCATAGATGGAGTAAACTTTTGTAAACCATTTCGCCACCTGCTCAGAAAGCTACAGGTTGGGTTGTGATGAATGTACTCAAACAACAAAACTGACCTGCTGCAAGTAACGTGTACTGCAATCGCTACAATAATATATCAGAAAAGTACCTCAAATCTCACGAGAGCAAGCCGAGGTCAGATATTTATTCGACCAAAAACTGAAATCAACTAAGACATCATTCCTCCAAAATTATGTCTGTCTGCGAAACTGAAAACCATTTCCTGTAACCACTACCTTTCAAAAGCTGTCTAGGGAGGAAACCCATATTTGCATTCATTTGCAAATTCTGCAAAGGAACCATGCTGGCTAGCGGAATAAATATGAGCTTTAATATGCACACGGTGCTGACACCACTCTTTAAAAAAAAAAGAAAAAAGTAATGAACGTAAATGACATGTAAATGTTATTTAGATTGCTATCTAATAGCATGCAAAGCTGCACCGAGTCTTACCTTATCAAATATTTGAATTAAAATAAATTGGCCCCACCTCAAGCTTGGCCTGTTTATAGCAGTCGTACCTCTGAGCGTGTCTGTTTGTATGCATGTGAGTGTGCATGCCTCAGTGGGCTCTGTACTCCATGATGATCTCTGGTCCTATCTGTCAACGCACTACATAGCTGATAGTGTAAGAAGTAAACACACATACGATGCTTTTATTGACATTTGGCGGGCTCATTAAAATTGGATCACATCTCGAGGGGACAGCCTGAGAAGAGTTCCTGTTCCCTGTGCATAGAGTATGACGCTTAGCTTTTGTTTTATATTGCATAGTGGCGTTCTTAGCTTTTTACCTATCAGGTCTTTATTTGTGCTGATTGAAAGGCTGGACTGGCATCTGATACAGAAATCCATGAACCTTATGTACTGCATTTGGATTTACTTTTATTATAAACATGAAAAAGACCGCGACACGAATAGATGGGCTACCCTAGAATAAAGCAGGGAGAGCGCAGCTGATCTATCCTCTGAAAACAAGCTATAGCCCTGAGTGTGCAAGGTTATAATAGGTCAAAAACTCGATTTCGCCACCAGCACTGTTTCACGCCTGCACTGCTGTAATATCAGGCATCAGAGTAAATATGTTTTTTTTTTGTTTTCTTCCACAATCTGCATTAATTAGAAAAGCACCCCCCTTGGTCAGGCACCACACTACTGCCAGGAGCCACGGGGCGAAAAATGAGTCATTTTGAAATGAATAATGGATTTGTGTCTGCAGGGAGAGCAGAGGATTCACAGAAGTGTGAGTGTTTGACTGCGTGTGTGTGTGTGTGTGTGTGTGTGTGTGTGTGTGTGTGTGTGTGTGTGTGTGTGTGTGTGTCAACTAGTGTGAGTGTGTGTGTGAGCCCCTCGTTGGGTCTATAAATATATCCTCGCTGGCTATTTCGCTCAGCCACCCCAAATTCCTGCTTACTTTTCCTTAGTCATTTCACGACGACGTGAATATGCAGATGAGCGAACGGGACGGCGCGCAGGCAGGAGTGTAGCAATAAAATCATAAATAAACAGGAGCTTTGGGGGTTTTCCTGCCACACTAACTGCTGCCTTTTGACCTCAGGCGGTCTGCGGAGGGCAGGGATGATAGATCTGCCCTTCGCTGTCCTACAGCTGTTCACACATCAACAGCAGAAGTTCCAATTAAAACACTGAAGGGGCAGCATCTTTATCGCTACTGACACTCCAGAGGCCCATGTGTCACTTCAGGCCTGGATGAGCTGATGAAGGAGACTTGGTGAAGAGACAGGAGGTAGGGAGGTTAATGAGAGTCCAGTCCTACTGGCAGCCCGTATTCTCAGTCTCATCTTTCTGCACTGCTGCCAAAGGCCTTCACTCTGACTCGCTCTGATATAACACATTTAGACTAATTTGAAGGCTTGTTGAAAACAGCGAACAAAACAGAGGTCAAAGGCTGCAAACGAGTGTGTTGAGTGTGTCTGTGTTTGCATCTGTTTTCACAGCAGTTACATGACTGGGAGAGGATGGAGGCTGAAGGACACCGCGGCTCAACTCTGACAGTTGCGCTGCATCAGCAGGAAGTGATGTCACAGGTCACTGAGAATGTGGAGGTGGGTCTGTGAGGCTACTAACCCTACAGCCCGGCTGATACGCACAGACTGCTGAGAAACTAAATTCAGTATAAATATTGTGAATGGCTGTTGCCCCCGTAGAATATCAGGCACTCCTCTTCTGTTTCCTCCAATTTCTGAAAAACAACCATCACTGCAATACACAAGGTCTAGTTGTTTAGATACAGCATTGTCATGATACTAGAATTTCACACTTTGATGCCAAGAAAAATACCCAATAATCTATAATATTTTGATATGGTGGGGGAATTAAAAGCTAACCAAAAGAATAAAGCTGAAATAAATATGAGAATAATACTGCAAATTCATTCAGCACATTGTTCAGCAGTTCATGCAGCAGTCGTTCACTTTGAACAGGTCTTCTCATTGCAACCCTTGATGATCTGATCAGCAAAAGGGTGGGCTGTAATTTGAGGCCAACGAGAATCCATTGAGAGAGGAAAGTAAAGCTATGAGACCCAACATTCATTGTGTTTTTTAGTGTATAACGGGAAAAAATGTAAATGGGTGGCACCGTTTACAAGTCTGCACCTGCAAGCCAGCAGTAGACCTAAACCAGGTCTATTGCTGAATGTCTGAAAATACTGGCACTGATGCTGATGCTGGTCTGATTGGATGACACGTCCTCTGTTGGGTTTTAAGTATTTCACAACTCGTGTCATTGTTTCTTTTATCACTGTAAAATCATTTTGATATTTTATGCCAATCAGTCCACCTTCAGCCACTGGTGGCATGGCAGTCTCAACTGTAAGTCTACGTATACAGATGTCTTCTCATGTGGGATAGAGAGGCTGTAAAAAAGCCATCATCTCTACCTCAAGATTATCAACATGGGCAAACATATATACACAAAGACACAAATCCACATACTTATATATCTCCCTCCAAGGAAAGTTGTTTAAATGTAACAAAGCACGTTATTTTAGGGGTTCCTTTGTCTGCAAATGATGAAAAAGCATCATAATGGACAACAGTGCAGCATCTGCTGCTTCACTGCACCTCGGATAAGCAAAAAGAAAAGACAACAAAGAAGAAGTTGCTGAATGACGGCACAGAGTCGGAGGATGAACAATGACTTAAGCCTCCTAATGGTTCAGTGGAACAGTGCTGTAGCTATTTCTACAAGGAAATGCATCATCACTCAAGGATATGGAGGGGTGAAAAAAAGAAAGCAAAAGACAAAAAAATGTGTCCAATATTTATTGAATGGATGATGGAATTAATGCACGGAGTAACCTTTGAAACATCACGCGTAACAAAAAGTGATAGTTTTCCTTCAGTTGACTGATTACAGTCTGATAGGCATGGAAAATACCCCACCCATCATCGATCGGCAGCAAAACAGATCAATGAAGAACCACCAGCACACATGGCAGATAGACTAACACAGCTTAAAATAATAAAGAACACAGTACTCTTAAAAAGTATGCCGTCAGTATAAAAATTAACAGGCAAATCTTCATTCTGCTAATCAACTATCCTCAGGATTACAGCACTGAGTATGCATTTTTTAAATAAGACTGTGAGACAGGCAAGTCAGAATGGGGAAGAGGGCTTGATGTTTAAACAGTGGCTGCCCCAATCAATTGTTAAAATAAAGACTTAAGGGATGAAGAACCTTTCGACAATGTTTGTCTGAGATTTCAAATAATTTTGCTGCTGAGTCGGTCCCATCAATTTAGTTAAAAGATAATTTTGGAAATGTCTTTATAAAATCAACCAAGCATACATAAAATAGTAAAAAAAAAAAGTCAGATTCGTGTACTTAAAGCAGACTGGTGGAGTTCCCCACCCCTGGACTAGCTAATAAGAAGCTCCGTGACTGCATAAGACGATAATCACTGAAAATCTGTAACGTAAATAAAACAAATATCACAGAAAGGGTTATGGCGGTCCTTCAAATTTCAGAATAACAAGTCCAGAAATATAATATGGGCAGGGATAGCTCAGTAGGTAAAGTGGTCGCCCCATGATCGGAAGGTCGGCGGTTCGAATCCACTTAACGGCTACCCTGAGGTACCCCTGAGCAAGGTACCGTCCCTACACACTGCTCCCCGGGCGCCTGCTTAGTGGGCTGCCCACTGCTTCACTGAGTGAATGGGTCAAATGCAGAGAAAAACAAGTAATTTCCCCATGGGGATCAATAAAGTATCCATTATTATTATTATTATTATATGGACAAAAGTACTGGGCTACAACAGGAGCTGCTCGGCCAAAGAAACCCATGCCATGAAGCTCCCGGTGTACAGTTCTGTGCTGATGTTAATGACAGAGGAGGTTCAAAACTGCCCTCATCGAGTCAGCAGAATATTGGCAACTTTTATGCAGCAGTGTGCTACTTTGTGGTTAAGCTGCTGGTCATAGGATAACTATCTGCTTTTGTCTATATCATGAATAAACAGCAACAAGAAGATGAAAAAACTGAAATCTTATCACTAACCGTATTTTTCGGACCACAAGGCACATTAAGTGAAACAAAACAGTCAGATAAGTCAAACTTTACTCAACTCATTCTTCTTGCTTCCTCCACTTCCGTACTATTGATTCATTAATGTTGACTTCTCTCACAGCTGCTCTATTCCCGTGTTATTGCAGTATATTAATGACTAACCTCGTATTGTGGATGGATTATCTCAGTTGTGTCATGCGCCGTGGTGCGCGGGCACGAAAGGATCCAGGCGCAGACTCCGAGCTAACAAAAAGACACTTTATTAAAACAACGAAAGGCGACCCGGGGAAAGTAGAGAGCAAAACAGAAACTAAAAATCCGGGGAAACAATGACACGAGGAAGCCGGGATCGGGACGGCGGGGGGCTGCAATAGAAAGGGGAGATGATTACTAGGGAGCCAGGAAGCGGGGAGAACATATCAGGACTGAGTTAGAGTAGGGGCTTACGATAGAACGGAACCGTGGGAGCTCGGGAGGGAAGTGTGGCAGTCCGTGGGGGCAGGAAGTCCGTGGAATGGCGAGTGGGCCAGGTGAGCGCCGCGAGATCCAGTTCAGCCGGAGGACAGGCAGGTAGCAGACGCCGAGTAGAAATCTGGACAGAAGTAGGCAGGTTAAACAAAGTTCCAAGCAGAAGAGAATGCACACTTTTCGTGGAAGTCTGGTTACCACTGTGGGGATGACTACGGACTGGCGTGGAGCCTCCGTCAGCGCCGGATTAAGTGGATCTCCGTGAAATCACCGGGATGGAGAGCAGGTGTGCTAGTGATGGCCCAGCCCGGGGGTGTGGCTACCCGAGCATCACGCATTCCACAGACCATGACAGTGCCCCCCCCTCAAGGGTCGCCCCCAGGCGACCGACCGGACTGCGGCCTGCGGAGAGAAGCGTGGAAATCAGCGATGAGGGACGGGTCCAGAACGAAGGAACGCGGAACCCAGAGGCGGTCCTCGGGACCATACCCCACCCAGTCCACCAGGAACTGCCACCCACGCCCACGCCGGCGCTCAGCCACGATGCGCTGGACCGCATAGGCCGGGTGACCGGCGACAAGCCGGGCGGGAGGAGGGGGCTCGGACGGAGGGCACAACGGGCTGCGGCGGACGGGTTTGACCTGGGAAACGTGGAACGTGGGATGTATGCGCCAGGAAGTAGGGAGCTTGAGCCGAACCGCCGCTGGGTTAACAACCGCATCAACTTCATACGGGCCAATGAAGCGGGGGGCCAGCTTCCGGGAGGACACACGCAGCGGAATGTTTTTGGCGGCCAACCAGACCTTCTGCCCCGGCTGGTAGTCGGGGGCGGGGGTGCGACGGCGGTTGGCATGGCGTGTGTGCTGTTCCTTCGTCCGCAGGAGAGCTTGGCGGGCCCTGAGCCAGACCCGCTGGCAGCGCCGGAGATGGTGCCGAGCGGAGGGGACTGCGAGACCGAGTTCGTCTTCAGGGAAAAGAGGAGGCTGATAACCGAGGGATGCCTCGAACGGGGACAAACCTGTGGCAGACGAGGTAAGTGAGTTATGTGCATATTCAACCCAGGGCAGAAAGGTGACCCAGGAAGTGGGGTTTTGGGACGCCATGCACCGTAGCGCAGCCTCTAGCTCCTGGTTAAGCCGCTCGGTCTGGCCGTTAGATTGCGGATGGAAACCCGAGCTTAAACTAACTCTCGCGCCCAAAATGGAACAAAAGGTCCTCCACACTCGTGAAGTGAACTGTGGGCCTCGGTCTGAGACGATGTCAAGGGGAATACCATGGAGCCGGAACACGTTTTCAATTAGGGCTAGGGCTGTGTCAGGGGCGGAGGGTAGTTTCGGTAGCGGGACGAAGTGGGCGGCTTTAGAGAACCGGTCGATGATGGTGAGGATGACGCTCTTTCCCGAGGAACAAGGAAGACCGGTAATGAAATCTAATGAGATATGAGACCAAGGCCGGTGAGGCGTGCTGAGCGGATGGAGCAGGCCCGCTGGGTGCTTAGTGGACAATTTGTTGCGGGCGCAGACAGTGCAGGCAGCCACGTACTCCCTCGCATCTTGTCGTAAAGTCTTCCACCAGAAATGCCGTTTGAGAAGACCAATGGTTCTGCTCACGCCAGGGTGACACGAAAAACGTGCAGTGTGGACCCAATGGATTACCGCTCCGCGGGCAGCAGCGGGGACAAAACGCCGTCCGGGGGGTCCGGTACCCGGGTCAGGGTCTCCCGGGAGGGCCTGGCGGATAACCTCCTCAACATCCCAGGAGAGGGCGCCCACCACACAGGTTGGGGGGAGAATGGTGGTTGGTGACGATGTCTCCGTGTCTGGGGAGTACTGGCGGGAGAGCGCATCTGGCTTGGCATTCCGTGAACCTGGGCGATACGAGAGAGTGAAGTTAAAGCGTGTAAAAAACAGGGACCAGCGGGCTTGGCGAGAGTTTAACCTTTTAGCAGTCCTAAGATAAATTAGATTCTTATGGTCCGTCCATATGAGAAAAGGCTGCTCGGCTCCCTCCAGCCAGTGGCGCCACTCCTCCAAGGCGAGTTTTATGGCCAAGAGCTCCTTATCGCCTACGTCATAATTTCTTTCAGTAGGGGTGAGCCGGCGAGAGAAGTAGGCGCACGGCTGGAGCTTACCTTGAAGTCCAGACCGCTGAGAGAGAACAGCCCCGACTCCGGTGTCGGACGCGTCCACCTCGACGATGAATTGTTTGGTGGTGTCGGGGTGGAGCAGAATGGGCGCCGTAGTGAACAATGCCTTCAATTTGGTGAACGCTGTGTGGGCCTCCAGGGGCCAGGTGAAAGGTACCTTAGGAGAAGTGAGGCGAGTGAGAGGCGCGGCGACGTGGCTGTAGTTTCGAATGAAACGTCGGTAGAAGTTCGCGAACCCGAGAAAGCATTGGAGCTTCTTCCGCGAATCCGGGACCGGCCACTCCAGAACCGCCTTGATCTTAGCTGGGTCCGTCTTCACCTGTCCTCCTGCTAAGACATAGCCCAAAAAGGAAACCGATGAGGCGTGAAACTCGCATTTTTCTGCTTTGACAAACAGTCTGTTTTCCAGTAACCGTTGCAGGACGCTCCGGACGTGAACGTGATGCTCCTCCATGGTCCTGGAAAAAATGAGGATGTCATCCAAGTATACAAAAACAAACACGTTCAGGAAGTCTCGGAGCACATCATTCACTAGCGTCTGAAAAACCGCAGGGGCGTTAGTTAAGCCGAATGGCATAACCAAATACTCGAAGTGGCCCAGTGGCGTGTTAAAAGCGGTTTTCCACTCGTCCCCCTCCCTTATTCGGACCAGATGGTATGCGTTTCGCAGGTCCAGTTTTGTGAAAACGGTGGCTTCCTGGAGAGAGCCAAAAACGGAGTTAATCAACGGAAGAGGGTACTTGTTCTTTACGGTGATGTCATTTAAGCCCCGGTAGTCAATGCACGGCCGCAGCGAACCGTCCTTTTTCCCCACGAAGAAAAAGCCCGCAGCGACTGGGGAAGAAGAGGGTCGAATGATACCGGCCGCGAGTGATTCTCGGATGTAGTTTTCCATAGACTCCCTCTCGGGGCGAGACAGGTTGTACAACCGGCCGGAGGGCAGCGGGGCACCAGGTAGCAGGTCGATGGCGCAGTCATAGGGGCGGTGTGGTGGCAGAGAGCAAGCCTTGTCTTTGTTAAACACTTCCTGCAAGTCGTGGTATTCGGGTGGGATGGAGGAGAGGTCAGGTGCTTGTGTAACAGGTGGGGTCGGGTTAGTGGGTGGAGCGAGAACTGCTGATCTCAGGCAATTCGCAAGGCAGAACAAACTCCAACTGGCGATCTTGCTTCCTGCCCAATCGATGTGGGGATTATGTCTTTGCAGCCACGGGTAGCCTAACACGAGCGGGGTGTCGGGAGACGGGAAGGTAAAGAACGAAAGTGATTCGTTGTGGTTCCCGGAAGTGACTAATGTCACGGGCGCGGTCTGATGAGTGATGTAAGCAAACACTTGTTTATTCAGCGCTGACGCAGGGAGGGGAGGTTCCAACAGAGTGAGTGGAATTTCCAGCTCTTTAGCCAGTCTTTCATCCATGAGATTCTGCTCCGCCCCAGAATCCACTAATGCGCTGCATGTGACAGTCTTTTTATTGGTTATTATGGCAACGGACACAATCAATCGGGGTCTAATAGTATTCAATGTGCAGCCCACCCGTATCCCCGAACCTACCGGTGAGCTGGTCCGTTTGGGCGAACCGGGCAGCTGGCGATGCGGTGTCCCGGCTTCCCACAGTATAAGCAGTCCCCGGCCCGAAAACGGCGTTCCCTCTCCTCCGGCGAGAGCCGAGAGCGCCCGATCTGCATCGGCTCCGGCGGAGGAGGAGACTGTGAGCGAGCGCACGCCGCTGGAGAGCTAAAAGGGGACAGGGGCAGTGATACGCGAAAGTCTGGGTGCAACACGGGTTTCGGTGGCTTGGACCGCCGTTCGGCCTCCCTCTCCCGTAGACGCTTATCGATCCTACGGGCGAGTGACACCAAATCCTCGAACGTTTTAGGCGCCTCGTGAAACGCGAGCTGATCCTTAATCTGATCGTTCAGGGAGCGTAAAAAAATTCCCCTTAGGGCCGAATCGGGCCAGCCAACAGCGGCTGCCACGGTGCGAAACTCCACTAAATACTCCGCAACGCTACGCCGACCCTGGCGGAGCACCAGTAGCCTTTGAGCGGCATCATCCTCGGAAACTGACGGAGAGAAGGTTGCTTTAAACTCGTCGAGGAAGTCATCGAAGTCGCAGCGCTGTATCGGGTTAGCAGATAAATAGGCTTCAGCCCACGCCAACGCCCTTCCCCTCAGTAGTCCCACGAAGTGGGAAATCTTGGCCGCGTCAGTGGGGAAGGCGAGTGGCGAGCGACTGAAGAAAAGAGTACACTGAAAAAGGAACCCCCCACACTGGTCCAATTCGCCGTGGAAGGGTTCCGGCGGCGGAGACGTCACACAGCGGTACGCCGAGTCGGGCTGTTTAGCGCACATCTCTCCCTGTTTCTCGCTCAGCTCCTGATACTGATCCTGAAGCGAAGAAAGTAACTGATCGTGTCGGCCGAGCACGGCACCCTGCTTACTAATAGCTGAACGTATCGGGTCTGCTGGATCCATCTTGGCCAGTCCGTACTGTCATGCGCCGTGGTGCGCGGGCACGAAAGGATCCAGGCGCAGACTCCGAGCTAACAAAAAGACACTTTATTAAAACAACGAAAGGCGACCCGGGGAAAGTAGAGAGCAAAACAGAAACTAAAAATCCGGGGAAACAATGACACGAGGAAGCCGGGATCGGGACGGCGGGGGGCTGCAATAGAAAGGGGAGATGATTACTAGGGAGCCAGGAAGCGGGGAGAACATATCAGGACTGAGTTAGAGTAGGGGCTTACGATAGAACGGAACCGTGGGAGCTCGGGAGGGAAGTGTGGCAGTCCGTGGGGGCAGGAAGTCCGTGGAATGGCGAGTGGGCCAGGTGAGCGCCGCGAGATCCAGTTCAGCCGGAGGACAGGCAGGTAGCAGACGCCGAGTAGAAATCTGGACAGAAGTAGGCAGGTTAAACAAAGTTCCAAGCAGAAGAGAATGCACACTTTTCGTGGAAGTCTGGTTACCACTGTGGGGATGACTACGGACTGGCGTGGAGCCTCCGTCAGCGCCGGATTAAGTGGATCTCCGTGAAATCACCGGGATGGAGAGCAGGTGTGCTAGTGATGGCCCAGCCCGGGGGTGTGGCTACCCGAGCATCACGCATTCCACAGACCATGACAGTTGTTCTCCTGACTGAAGTTTAGTCTGTTTACAGCATCCTGCCATGCGATTGCATTTGTCAAAAACCATTGGGGACTCTCACGTTAAGTTTTATAGAGTGGAAAAAAGTTAGCGTTCATCTTCCAGCTTCACTGTGTTATGCTTTATGTTATGCTAACATAGCAGCTGTGTCGCTACGATCACATAGCACAGCATTATATACCAGCTAGTCCAACTTCAGTAACTCTACAAATGTCAGTGCTGTTTAGTTTCTTATCTTCATTTATGTTGGAAGTGATAGCAGAGCTGCACCTTTTATATTTTTCAGAACATGTAATATTAAGTTTAGGTAACTAGCGAAGCTAGTGAGCTAACTTCCTGCTAACTTCTGTAACTCTGTTAAATTTCATAAATTCTGTTTTCATGGATGCCTGGATGTTAAACATAATTGTTACAGCTGTTAAAAAAGCAACACTGATCATTTTATTGAAGATGAAAGAATTTAGACAGTTTTTAACTCTCAGTGATGCCGCAGTGTTTGTTTGACTTGGGACCGGAAGCAGACAGAGTTTTGGACCCAGATTACTCCGAGTCCGCAAGGCTCCTGACTACGGTAGCCGTAATGCTCCGACAATCCAGCGGTGCGGCTTCGTAGCTTACCAAAGTCGTACTAAAACATTTTTTGACAGACTTTTGAGCGCCGTGTACCACATAAAATCGGTTCGGGGTCAGTAAGCACAACCAGAATTCATACATAAGGCACACCGCATTATTAGGCGCACTGTCGATTTTTGAGAAAATTAAAGGATTGTAAGTGTGCCTTATAGTGCGGAAAATACGGTACTGGTACAGTTTTTGAAATTAAACATTAGTGGTATCTGTTATTTAAGACTATGTAGAAACGATAACTTAGTGTACATTTACACTCCACCGTGGACCTGCTGGTGTTTTACTGGGGAGACCTTCCTACATTTAAAGCGATGGAAAAATTATAATCACCCACATCTTGCCTGCAGACAACCCAATCAAAGCCAATCTAGTCCTGCACTGATGTGAAGGAATATCAATGTAGCAAAAGAACTGCTCTTTAAAACATTCACTGAGAATAGCACATACATATATCTCACCAGGGATTATGAAACTAGGAAAGCAAACAAACTTAACTGAATTGAATGTACACTTACGAATGCTCTTGCTCCATGGCATAATAAGAACGATGATACTATGAAAATAGGAATGATCTCCTATTTGAAAATTTCTTAGACAAATATTTTATTTCTGAATACAATTTCACAAACTAAAGCTGGGAAGCAGAACACTGATATGTTATTCACAATCAATTACACAAATTACATTTAACGCCTTTTCATTGAATATCACCATTACAATACAAAAAAATGCACTACATTTGAAAAACAACCCATTCTGAGCATTTTATAACCTACATTTTTAACAAAACATGTTTTCCCTCAGCTTTTTATCGGTTTTCTTTCTGATTTCTAATTCATAGAAATTATGTCAGCTGTTCAGGCAATGTGAGATTTCTTCTACAATACCCATCAAGATTTTGTTCAGTACAACCCAGCACAAAAAATAGGCCACTTAGTCACAAATCCAGAACTGTCAAGTCATCATCTAAATGTTGGATGGTGCGACTTCCACAGAGCCAACTCTGCCGACTGTCTAGTGCCATTTCCCAGGACTAAAATCCTGATGTGACACCACTGTGTGGAGCCAATTAATAATGTGTAACCTCAGAATAAAGTGGCTTCCTGTATAAAAATAATATTTCTACAAAACACCCATAGAATAACTAAAACACACTCTGTCTAGCTTGTTGTATTCCATGTTCAATATATTTAAGATGAGCTTCAGCATCCTGTAAAAAAGTGATTAAGTGGTATTCAACTGACACGGCATTACATTATATGATATAATTTAAATTATTTAATACTGTATATTAAAACTATGATGGCTAAAATTCTTAAAAAAAATCCTCACCTAAATTTTACAGCTCAAACCTTTTTGAACAGAACTGTAAATCAATGAACTTCTAACTTAAATACTTCAGAAACATTGAAGTCACTCTGAACAATTTTTTTTGTGTAGGACCGCATCTGCTCGGGTCAGAGGTAAGCAGAAACATTTCAGGTGAGTCTATGTAGCTATATGGGACACTCAGTCAAGCTGTAAATCCTGGAGAATTGGTGTAAGTCACCCAGTCCCCTCTAAAGCTTTGGTAGGAATGGGATTCGGACGACTGGGGCCACAGACTTCACCCCTGAGCCCCAGGAAGAAAAGGTGGTCTGAAAAGAGTGGCTTCGAAATGGACCTCGGCTTGATTAAATGGTCACTGAGTTGGAAAGCAGCTCTGATGTGATCTGTGACCTCATACTGCCCTAGAAAAAAAAGCTTTTTTAAAGAAATGATTAAATGAAAGCACCTTTAAAAGGAGTCTGGAGGGACCGCAGCGAAGCGGATGAACTGGTCGGAGGGTGCAAGGTCTCCACTTAGCACAAACACTGAAGGAGGGGGAAATAGGTTTGAGAGAGGGGCATAAGTGGGCTCAGATCTAATAACCATCTGCTCTGAACTAAGAAAAAGACAGATGAGAAAGAGTGCAACAAAGAGACACGTTAAAGAGAATGATTCAGGACCAGCTGAGCTGTGCCAATGATTTTTGGGGACAGATATTCAGAATGATTGCCCATAGTTTACTAAACAAGATTATTTTGGCAGGGTTCCCCATTATTGTAGCAGATTCTCATTCAATTATTATTAACTATAGTTGGCCCTGCTATAGCTTCACACTGACATTCCCGGCACGTAAACCAACACTTGTGCATCGCCACAGACGCACACTGGGCGTCTGAAATGAATTGTCTGGAGCAGCTACACTGATCTGTGCCTTTAATTTAGCTTCTCTCCTCTGCTTTCTGTTTCACCACATTTGTGTTGCGTTTGTTTGTACCCACCCCGCACAGAGTGGAGAAACATTAAAACAAGGTAATGTTTATGAAGTTGATGAAATACTGTGCATGTTAATCCATTTAATACTACAGATGGGTGTTGACCCCAGACGTCTGAACGTCAAAGCAAAATGTCTGGATTTTTAACTGCACCCAACCTAAATGTGATGACATTCAAGGATGATAAAAGCGCTCCTGCTAGTATCTTTATACCTGCCACACCTCTCCCAAAGCACACAACCTTAGGGAAACACCATGTTGCCTCAGGCGACTTTGATTCCTGACATCCTTTAGTCTCCCTTCTTTTAAAATAATTTGAAGGAAGGTTTCAGAGGGCTTCTCAGGGGAAGGAGCATTTCTGAAATTGAATTAAAGAGAAAGGACCATTGAGAGCTGCTGGGAAATCCTCAGAGAGAATCAGGGAGGTCTTCCAAGAGGCACTCAGTGAGCTTTCTGCCGCGTTAGATTGAGGCAGCAGCCAAATAACTATGGTGACATCTTCACAGGCAAGTCATTAGATATTAGATAGGCTATAAAACGACTAACGTGTGACCTCTGAACACCTGTGTGCTACAAAATGGTTACAGAACCAGGTGAATGTTAGTTATCCTTCAACCTTTCGGAGTCTGTGTGTTTTTGGGGGGTGTTGTTGTTTCTGTTGCCAAGTATACTCTACGTGCTAATATGGAAACAAACCAGTATCTAAATATTGCAGCTATCAGACACCATATCTGAATGTGTGAAATATTTTGTATACATGCAGTTAAATGTAAAAAGTGTTAAAAAAATACATGAACAAACACAAATATTTTTGATTTTATAAGTGCTTTCACTGTGGATTATTTATATACAAACAGGATTTATGACGTGTTAGCTTTTTGATTTATTCAGTTCATGTAGTATTTTTGGTTTTGTTTGTTATTTTACATTTTCTTGTTTTTCTTTAAAGGGTTTATTTTATTTTAATTAGCCAACTTGTTTGTTTGTAACTATCAATTACTAAAATGTGTTCAAATCTTAAAAACATTGAAATCCATTTTAAAATGTTAAACAATTTTTTGGAGTTCCTTTTAAAAAGAGTACAATGTGTTTAATAAGTTTAAAAGAGCATTTGCATTGTATATGGTTCATTTCATCTTTGCCATCTTGGAGAAGTCACATAACTGTCTCTGTACAGTAATCATGCCCTCTGGAAACATGATACTACAGACCTGATACATGTAGAAGGATTATAAAAACGACATCTGAGTTTGACATTGAAAAGACGTTCACAACGACGACATCTGGACTATAAATAGCCCGTACGCAGAGGTCCTATGGACACCAACACTAGAAGTTTAATAGACATCAAAAAAAGATGTCGTTGGGTGTTAGAAAACAACCGCTTCAGTGGACCAAAATTGTACGTCCAAAAATGACTTATAAAAGACGTCACACCGATGTCACTTTGCTCAGTGGGTCTGAGCCACTGACCTGAGGGTTGTTATGTAGGACATATTATTAACATAAAGTATTAACACCTACACCATCATAACATCTGTTTTCAGCAGTACAAAAACTTGCCTCCTATTAATGTTAGAAAGTCTTCCAAGAAGACAGAGTAAAGATCTATGGCTCAATTTAGATTGCATGTCTTATTTTATTTGACTTTTACCTTTGACTGTATTTGAGATTATTTATATATTTTGTATTTAAGAAAATGTTTCCTTTAAAAAAAACATTTTAACATTACACGTACATGCATTCAAAGGGTTTAGTTGCTTTTTTTGTTTTTTGATAGATGTTATATGCAGTTAAACTTTAAAACATTGCAATTTCTAAAATGGAAACAATGTAAAGTTCACTTTGAAAGACTTGTGTTTTCTCACTTTTGAATATTTATTATTGTGCATGAATGAGATAAAAGTATTTCTTATCCGATACTCGATTGATTGATTGATTGATTGATTGATCGATGGAATAATCAATAGATTAATCGATTACTAAAATAATCTGCAGCACTAGTTGGTACTCTAATAAAGCTTGGTTGCAAACTTACTTACTAAAAAAACCCAAATTTAAAAAAAATACATCTTAGTATATAATTACATATACACTATTTGGGTCACCCAAAAATCTACTGAAGAAACTTCCTGAACAGTTTAGAGTGCAAGAGTGAGTTACACTCAGCATCTCTTAATTCACAAATGACCTGCTTGTCCTTTATGGGGCATGGATCTTTAGTGCTTTGATATAATTTCAGCATCCTGAGAAGAAAACTTTCACTTTACTTTCCAATGTGGTTTGGATCTGTGGCAAAGTTAACGTTTGTTCACACAGTTTTGAGGCTCTATCATGTGAGTTTTTGTCTTCCCTCTTCTGTCTTTGTGTCACTCTTATTACTAGTGTCCTATGTTTGTGCTTACCGTGCTTGTTGGAGACCTGAAAGGTGAAACTACTCTAAGACCAGAGAGAATGTTTTAATCCGTGTTTACTGCCAGTGGGAATGACTGTGACGCAGTTGACTTGATTGACAACATGGAGACTTAGGTTATTGCAATCATTCATTTTATGCAAATTACTTTTCTTTTGTTTTTGTGTTATTTTCTAGAAAATAGAAAATAACACAATATTTTAATCTAGTAACATTATTATAAACTAGGGTTAGTGTTAGAGTCATATGCTCTGAGTAAGAACAAACATCTTCCACCTGAAGTTCATTTACCTGTAATCAGAAATTTAAGGATTAGCGATTAGAGATTTATACACTCACAAAGGGCTGTTATACATTTTGCCCCTATTTGGATTAAATATTATTAACATAAACAATGGAATAAACTTAATCTGCTTTGAATATATATTAACCCACTGTTTTGTATGTATACACATTGGGTTTTTTTATTTACATTTGTCAGTCAAATTTAAATGAGCATTTGTATGCATATGACAAATTGTTTTCAGTCAGTCACATGGGAAAATTATCATTATGAGTGGAGACATAGTCAAGATGACCTGCTGGAGTTTAAAGATGATTGATTGATTGGTAATTTATTTCAACATGTGAACAATATACAAGTACATTTAGAAAAGAAATAAGAGAGAAAAAAAATACTATACAAATTACATACAAAAAAACATTCTGATTAATTTACATGTTGAAAGGGAGTGGGAAGAAGTATACACTTATTTAATCCCACCCCTGTCCCATAAATTATCAGTGAATATTTAGTCAGCTTCCTTACTGATATAATTTGTAATAAAAATAGTGAACAGATTTCTGATATACTATATACTATAATATCACATCATGAATTTTTTGTTTGTTTGTTTTTAAATAGAGACATTCACTTAATTTAAATATTTTCCTTTTCTTTATAGATCGAGAAGATCATATTTTTATAACTCTTTTTGAACAGTTTTATGTTTGGACATTGCTTTAATTCCATATTCAGTTTGTTCCATAGTTTCACTCCTTGAACAGAAACACAAAAGCCTTTTCTTGTAGTACGTACCTTCATTGTTTTGAAGTTACAAAAACCCCTTAAATTATAACTTCCTTCTTTCAAAAAAAAAACATACTCTGAATATTACCTGGCAGTTCTTTATTTTTTGCTTTGAATAGAATTTGTGCTGTTTGGAATTTCACTATATCGTCAATTTTCAATATTTCAGACTGCAAAAATAGTGAGTTTGTATGTTCCCTATAACCTGCATTGTGGATGATTCGAATTGCTTTCTTTTGAAGAGTAAAAAGTGAATGTAATGTGGTTTTATAGTTATTGCCCCAGACCTCTGCACAATAGCTTAAGTATGGTGAAACCAGTGAACAGTAGAGAATACCCATATGGAAAAGAAATAGTAAAAACTTATATGTGATTACTCATGAAAGTGGCCACTTTCATGAGTAAATCATATAAGGCTTACATGATTTACTCATGAAAGTGGCCACTTTCTCATTACTTTCATACATTGTTTTAGTAAGTATCCAAAACATACAAGTTTCATTATATAATTTTTCAAGTGATCTTATATCTATTTTCACTCGTATATGCTTTTCATACAAGTTTCACACAAGACAGATACAAACTTTATAAGATTTATAAATAGCTTTTCCATATGGGTATGAAGTGATGTTCTGTCGAATACCTGTTTTGCCTTGTTTAGTACTGCAATGCTTCGTGATACTTTGGAATGAATATATCTTACGTGAGCTCTCCAGTTAAGTTTTTCATCTATTATTACCCCCAGAAATTTATTTTCACTGACTCTTTCAATATCAACACCATTTATTTGAATCTTTGCATTTGTATTTAAACTACTATTTCCAAATAACATCAGTTTAGATTTATTCAAATTTAATGATAATTTGTTTTTATCAAGCCAGAACTTCACTTTACTTATTTCATTAGTCATATCCTCCAATAAATTCTGCAGATCATCACCAGAGCAAAAAATGTTTGTATCGTCAGCAAAGAGAACCATTTTTAATACTTTGGACACAAGATGTCATCAGAATGGGGTTAAAAGGTGATTTAAGTAACTTTAAACTTGGCGTGATTGTTGGTACCAGTCGGGCTGATCTGAGCATTTTAGAAACCGCTGATTTCCTGGGACTTTCCCTCATAACCATCTCTAGGGTTTACAGAGAATGGTTTGAAAAGAGAAAATATAGAGTGAGCAGCAGAGGTCACAGGAGGCAAGACTGCTTCAGGTTAATAGTCCTGTCAAGTCAAGTATTCAAGCTTCCTTCTCTCACCTCAACTGGTCACAGCAGATTGTCGCCCCTCCCTGAGCCTGGTTCTGCCAGAGGTTTCTTCCTGTTAAAAGTCAGTTTTTCCTTCCCACTGTCGCCGAAGTGCTTTCTCATAGGAGTTGTGTTTTTCTCTGTATTATTTTAAGGTCTGCCTTAGAATATAAAGCGTCTTGAGGCGACTGTTGGTGCTGTATAAATAAAACTAAATTGAAAATGAATTAATAGGAAGGCAATAGTAATTAGTTACTGGTAACCATAACCAAGGTATGCAGAAGAACAACATGTTGGACCATAAGGGAGATGGCCTAAAGCAGCAGAAGACCACACCAAATGCCATTCCTGTTAGATAAGAACAGGGAGCAGAGGCCAAACCTACTAAAATTGGAAAAATGTAGCCAAGTCTGAGTGTTGCGTTTCTGCTGAGACTTTTAGATGGAAGGGTCAGAATACGGTGCAAAGAACATGAAAGCACCATCCTGCCCAGCGTCAATAGCTCACAGTGGACCTTTGGGATGTGGCCAAATGAGAAATGCAGCCAACAAACCTACAGTAACTGTGTGATGCTGTCATGTACATATGGACCAAAATCTGAAAAGGGTCAGAGTAGGTTTTGGCCAAGTTAAAGAAAACTGCCCTCTGAAGTCTATCGTAAAAACTGCTCTTTGTATGTGTGAGAAGAAAAAGTTCAACTATTTCAGTTAGACCAAAGTTTCACAAGAATAAACTCAAAGACACAAATCAACAAATTTTCCTATCTTACTTCAATTATATGCAACACATGACAGCCAAGCATAAAAATTACATTAGATTATTCCATTTCGCTGTGCTCCTGCTCCCTGCTCCCTTTTCTTACCTTGGTTTATCACCGACTGCGAGAGGCATGTAGGGGAGGCTTTCTCATTACTACAGTAACATTCATTTACTAATCTCACAGCAGTAGCAATCTCACTCTGCAAATGTTGTTATGGAGCTTAACACAGTTCATATTTATATTCCAGTAGAAAAGAATGAAGCAATCAGTGCAAAACAATGCAGAGACAGCCCATAAAATACAATTACGCAACACAAAAGTATTAGTTGTTTGATTATACCACACAAGTGTCCTATTTTTCTGCCCAGACATCTAAATCCACCGCAGAAGTTTCCAAATAAAAAAACTGTTCAAATTCAACAGTAGATATTAATGCTTTACACACTACGAATTGATCTGTTTTAGCATTTATACAGAAACAAATCACATAATTTACCATTTGGACTAAGAAATTATGTGTGAATTAAATTGCTTTTGAAATCATTTAGTAATTACGTTTTTAGTCTCACTACTGCTGTTCACAGTTTGTTTTAATGCAAATTTCATGCAAACTCTTTTGTTCTCATTAATAACTTGGCTGTTTCATCTTGGGGATAGTACTAGTAGCAGGAACAGTCAGCGATAACTCTTATTAAAAGCAAAGTAAATTGTCCTGTTGCGTTGTTCTCCAAAGACATTTCGAGAGCCTCGACATCTCAATCAGCGCTCGTGTAATCTCACAGATATTTTTGTAGCAATCACGCAGAGTAAAAGTGGATTCAGAGAGAGCAGAGAAACTGGTGTCTCTGAACCCAAGATACTCAAATCATGTCTCTATAAAGCCTTGATTAAAACAAATTTAGAAAGTCAAACAGTCATGCTACAACAGATCACAGCACTTTGAGTACTGTGGTCTGCTATAACCAAGAAAAAAAGACAGAAAGAAAGAAAGAGAGCAGAGATGTCCCAGTGTTTTGTCTGTGAAGGATTATCCTAAGGAATTCTCGGCTCTCGCGATAATCCATCCTTATCACTCGTCACGTTCAAAGAGGTAGAAATTGGAAAGGACTCTGGGACAGAGTTGGCTAAATGTAGAGCTTTATGAGCAAGGAGAGGCGCACAGGACACAAAGTGAAACAAAGTGAGCTTCAAGTGTCTTCTCTCCCTGGCAGAGCGAGCTGTCTTCGCAGAGCTTGTACCTCGGAGGCTATTTGTGCTGCTTTGTTGCAAATTAGGCTTCCTCTGTTGAGCTTTTATTCAGAGTAAAATACTGAAGTAATCACAAGAGAAATGCTGATTACTCAGCACTGACAAAAATATTAAGCAAAGAAGACTTTGTTTACAGTTTAATCTATTTATCTATCTAAGGTCTGCTGTATACTGGAGGAATAAGCAACTGTTTTGCCAACACCAGAAGAGTTTTCATTATCACTATGTTAGCAAGATTATAAAAGCGCCACAATGCCCACGCCACCAGGGTTTGTGGCGCCCATGTTTAATTACGGTCCAGAACTTCTGACCTCAATTCAGACAACTCTATTATTATGAAAAATATTTTTATGTTCTTATTCGAAAACATAATAATAAAGGTATTCTGGGGTGCCCTCTGATATGTCACCCTCTTACATAGAGGCTATTGATCTAATTTAATGGTGTTCACCATCCTCAAGTGTTTGTGTCATAGCTACTGTGAGACTACAATAGCGTAGCACAAAACCGCTGGGAAACAGCACATCTGCACATCTGTTTCTGTCGAAAACTTCAAAATAAAAGTACCAGGTACTCACTGCCTCTGGTTTTTATCACTACACACAACAAAAGTAACAAATCCAATTATCAAACTTTTGGAATGAAACAAATAGATAAATCAAAAACAAAATAGTAAAACTATAAAAACTATTGCACTTAAAAAATGCTACAGGAGTGCTTACAAAGAAGGCGTTTCAGCTATGTTTTCCAGCTGTCCCTGTGCGTCTGACAGAACAGATGCTGCTATTCTAATCAGCACACTCTGCAGAGGATGCTTTGGCTACGCAGCCTGTGTAGAAATTATGTGTTGCGTAGATATGGAGTAGCAGATGTACAGTGTCAACACACATGCAGCTTGAATCCTTGAACGTGGAAGAAGCAACATACAGGTGCGAGGTAAGAGGAGAGGTGACACGGACCAGCAGAGGGCTGACACAAGCAGTCCTCGGCTTATGAAGGCCACAGAAGTCTCATGCTAACAGCATCTATGTACAACTCCTTTAGCAGCACTTTCTGCCTGCATCCCTGTCTGTTGGTCTGTCTGGAGCCTGTTTTGGGCCAGCTAGCAGCCAGATATCATTATCTCCTTGACTCAGGGCAGAGTAATCTGCCTGCCTGCTCCTGCTTTATTGAGTCGGATAAATATAATATGTGACTCAGCCATTATCTACTACAGAACAGCCCTATTTATCCAGCAGGCAGAGGCCTTGGCGCATTCGAACTGCCCCCCCCTCTCTCTCTCTCTCTCACTGATGGAACTAAACTCAAGTGATGGAAGCTTCTGAACAACCGTCTGTAGGATTTGTACCAGCACTGAAATCAGCAGCAGGAATCAAATGTTTCATGCAGACAAACTGTAAAAACTGGATTTTAAAATAAAACGCTAATGCTAATTATCAATTAATGATAGGTCAAAAAGCTTAGCGGGGCAACAGCAGTGCTGTATATATTTTATACACAAGTAGGCTACTGTGTAAATACAAGTATGACAGACCAAAGCAGTGTTGTGAAAGAACAATTACGCCTTTCGCAAAATTTAAAAGATACTGAAAATAAATCAATATATAAATAAATAATAATAACAGAGAGAAGAAGAACTGAATAATATTAATACAAAAAACGTAGCAACTTCATAACTTTCTGTGCATGCACGAACAGTAACTGACAGTGCTGATCAACATTATCTCCTCAAAGTGCTTGCTAATTTTGTTTCATTATGGTTTTTCAGCTGCTTTTCTAACCAGATGAAAATATTGTACAAGGATAAAAAGAGCAAAAACATTTTCAGAAATTTTTTTGAGTGTGCCACAGCACCAGCTGCTGTTTGTGTTGTCAGCAGCCAAAAGGAACTAACAGGATGTGTGAGAAGCCACCAAAGCTTTAAAATTCTCAAGGATTTTATGTTGACGGTCAATTATAATTTGGTTAAAGTTATTTAAAAGGTGAAGTAACATGTATGCACTGGTTGTTAGTCACTAAGTGTAAACACAGCCTATTAACACAATAGTACTCATAGTAGGAACCAATAAGGCACACGCAGAATAGTTCCTAATCTTTTATAAGCCTTGTGACTTCAGTATTTGTGAGCTTTTATTCTGAAGGTCAAACAAAATGTAGATAAATGTGTTCGCCACCAAGTTGCTTCTTAAAAGAGACAATTGTTGAAACATCTGTTGAAGGGTCATTTTATTTTTACATTCAGCATCAGTTACAGCCCCAAATATACGTCTTAGAAACTTTTATTTTGGAAGTCTAGCACACTTGCTGTAATACTTGAGCTGCAGTAATATAATGAAGTGTATGCATTGGTCGCTTTACGTGCCGCTGCAAAACAAACCAACAGGCCAAAGATAAGTATAAAATATACCGCTGAGGGAACTGTGTAAACTTTAAGGTCAATTTTACACCAATACATGACAAGCAGCTGTGGGCTACTGTGTTCTCGTGTTTATTTTTGTGCTTCAGTACAAACTAATGTAAGCTAGCTTTCTGTTAGCTCCTTTACAGCAGTCTGAAATAAAGCTGAATTCCAGTTAAGGCTGTTCTCGTGCGAATCTTTTGTTGTTGTTGTTGTCACCTGTATATTTAGCTATACCTGAACGTGAGACGATTGCTCCGAGAGAAGACTAAAAGTAACATTGTTACTCGATCTGTATCTGGTGCCTTGCTGTTAACTGAATGACCCACATACTGCTTCCATTGGCTGCTTTTCTCTGTCACTCACAGACCTCTTCCTGAAAGGGGTAGGTGCACCAGCAGCTCCATTTCAAGCTACAAACACTGAAACTGAGCATTAGAGCTCAAAACAAGGAGAAGTTTAAATATCTCCTATTTGGACACGTTAGACTGACATTCATTTGCCTGAGCCTGAGCCACTTCTCAGTTGTAGGCTTTAACACCTGTGTACTGATACGATTTCAGCAGTTCCTCTGATTGGACTGAGAGTTTTGTACATCTCATTGGAATTCTCTTCTCTGTGAGAGACATCTGCATACACTTGCTCAGGAGTGCTTCTAAATATATGCGCACTCTAATGCACAAGATAATACTGATAAATCACATTCTATGTGTAAAAATGCTCATGCACGCAAATTAAATACACCACTTTGCTTACAAAAGGCTGATAAATGAGGCTCTCGGAATCATCCTGAGCACAGCTGCAATACTCCAAATGGATTTGCTTTTCAACCTGGTATCTGTGAGAAACATTATTTCTTTGGGATATTTGATTATTGATTAGGATGTGCTGTCCAATTCATTTGGAAGAACATGCATCATGCAATATTTTCATGAGAAAAACAACAGGTAAGTAACACTACAAACACATCCAAGCAGAGGTAAAAATATAGTGTAGTGATCTGTCTGAGGAGAAAAAGACCAGACACCTGTTTACCTAATTTACTCATTGCTTCTTTCACTTTAATGCCTCATTTGATTTATTAGCATTTATTTGTGCTTCCACTGTTTTAAAAGAAATCAAAAATAAACATCCAACTTCCTTTTATGCTTTAAGCTGCACCATGTTTCATCGATTATATTATTTACTGAAAATTAGGCAAAATTTTGCATTTCTACAATATATCACAATAAAAAAAAAAAGCCTGAGTAAATGAAATGTTTAAAATCAAAGGTTTTTTATTTGAACAGTTCATTGTTGAGGTTCCAGATGTCATTCAATTTAACATGTTGCATTGTGAAATTACACAGAAAATATATATGTAATCAAATTACTATCCGCTGATGAAGGCTGTGCAAAGAGTGAAAAGGTCAAGGAAAAACCTTGTAGGGGGACCTTGGATTGTGATCGTTATGTCAACCTAAGATGGGTAGATTTGGAAAAACAGAGATATCAGACTCTCTGCAGAAATGTTCGGAGGCTCTAAACAAATACTTTAGATAAACCTAACAAAGAACTTACTCTAACCCAAAACATTAGCTTTCTATTTATTTTTGTTTTGTTATTTTGCCATTTATGCAGAGAACTCATTAACAGCTTTAGAAGACACTGACAAATGATGCTGTTCAGCTGAAGGTCAGGACAAATAATACTTGTCATTCTTGATGACAGCTACAAACGACATATTTTGTCATTTAATTTGGGAGACCTGCTGGCAGATTTGGGATTTTGTTTTTGCCAACTATCACATACAATTTTATTTATACTATACAATACAATACACCTTAAAAATAATAACATGTCTCACTGAATTTGAGTTGGTTGTTTGTGCAACCACATCTTTGCTAAAGGCAGCAGTTTGCCTCTTGTCACAACATTCACTGTGGAGCTCGCAGATGCAGGAAAAGAGAGAGACAGAAAGAGAGGGGGAGAGGTGAGGGAAAGGCTACTCTCTCTTGTCTCATTCCCTCTGAGGGGTTGACAGGTAGAGAAATAGATCATTGGTCCATGACAGCTCACTATGACCCTACGCTATCATGCAGTATGCTGCCTGTGGAATGAGCTCCCTTATGCAATTGGCAGCCAGTCCATTTACAGCCCAGCTACTTAACTGCAAATCCTCCGTTCTCTCCTGTTTGAGTCACATACATTTTACCCCCAATGTCGATGCACTCTCCTTGACCGCTGCCAATGTTAATGAGAACATATTACATGAAGAGTTATTTAGGCAGTTTAATCACATTACAAGAACAGCTTTGGTGCGAAAGCTTGTTTGGTGGCCATGTGAAGGACTGGTCCGCCTTATGCTGGGATAGGCTCCAGTCCAGTTACCCCAGAGCCCATGAACTGGAGTAAGCAGGTCAAGACAATGATTGAGTGAAGACTGGGGGTAAGGGGAGGAGACTGGAGGCATGGTTCTGGCAGTATGCGGGTCTCAGCTGCCATATAACTGCCAGATCAGTAAAACAGGAATTAACCACACACCACAAACTCTCTCTTCGGTTTAACCTCCTCTATCCTCATCTCATACACAGTATTTTTCCCACTTTATGTCCTTGTCTTTCCACATTTCTCCTTTGGTGTTGCCTCTCATCTTTTCTCCTCTGTAATGCAGTTCACTCTGCCCTCCACAGCCTCTCCCCTTATTCTCCTCTTTCACAAAGTGACCCACAGTAGACACCACCTAAGACTGCTAGTGGGTGTTTAGATAAAAGCACTGAATTTTATCTACTTAAACAAAAAAAGTGTTGAGTAAGTCTTATTTTCTTAGGCATATATCTGTTGTGCAGCTATAGGTGGTCTCGGCATACTGAATATCATCACAGTGTGGTTCACCAACATCTAAATGAAGACAAAGCTCATCATGCACTGTTCTGAAACTGCAATTCTTAAGTTTCAGCCAGGTGCCAGAGGTAGAAGTCAAATGAAAGAGAGAAAGAGGAGAAGTGTGTGTGTGGGGGGGTCTCTTCTTTTTAAGTGTCCCTGCTGTCAATGCAATGGATTACAGGATACAAAGCAAGCCATTACTGCTTAGCATTTGTTGAATCTTTGACAGTGACAGGTCTATTTCTCCACCGTTAGTGAGAGAGACAGGCAGAGCAGAGGACACCTAATTACCCAGTATTGTGAGGCATAATAAAAGTCTTGATAAGCCTGGCAACAGGACAAGCTATGTGTGTGTGTGTTAGTATTAGGGCTGCAACTAAAGATTATTTTGGTAGTCGAATAATCTGCCAATTTTTTGTCGATTAGTCAACGATTATTTCAATAACAGCTATCTCCGCTTCCTGTGGGCAAACCTCCTGTTTTAGGCTCCACTACCTCACCTGTTCCAGTCTGCCCACCTGTGAATATCACCCTGTTGTCTCGTCCTACAGCAAATTAAAATAATTAACCGGGAAACGTATGAATTTGTAAATAATCAAATGTCCTAATAAAAATCAGAATAAAAATGAAATAAAGACAATACAAAGTAATACAAATTTAAGTGCTACTAGTATTTAAACGAAAAATAAAAAATAATAAGTTCAATAATAAATTCAAATACAATCCAAAATAATAACAAGTTTCCAAAGTTTACAAATAATTGAGTTCATGAATTCATGATTTCATGATTTCAGTAGACGTGCTCTGAGATGATGTTCCCAGCTGCTGATAACCCTGCTAAAGATGCTCTCTGTCACGACTTTAGCCATTTGAAGCCATTTGAAGTCTGCTTTACAAGATTTCAAACTACTAGTACTAGTTTTACTAGCAAAACAAAAAAGAAATAGAAAAGATGGTTACTAATCACAAATTTGGTTATATATAATTAATAGTTTCTCAGATGGTGTAGTGTTCAATGCCAATTAAACTGTTTAGCTGATTATATAAATAATCAATTATTGATATGGGCCGACCCACAGATTAACTGTAACATTAGGTAGAAGAGGTTTACTATGATATTTATGTGTGAGGGGAAAAACTAAGAGACAGTGTCGCTTCTCCAGTTTAATGTTTTGCATTTCAGCTAACAAAACTGAAATGGTGCTCGCTTAGCTAGCATCATGCTGCGCAGTTTCTGACATGTAAGCTAACATAAACATTACTGTACAAACATTAATGTAAACACGCAAGGAACTTAACTGTGTGATTTCTAATGTTTAGTGTTTTTTATGTGTAATGTCTTTACCTTCATACCAACGAAGAACACATTTTTGATGTCAACGAGTTTTTAAATGGAAAAAGAAAGGATATTTAAAAGTCACTTTGACAGTTATATTTTAATTGTTTTTACAACCCTCGCTATGAGAATATCCCTTTAATGTACAAATACACTGAAATTGTGAGAGAATAGTGCCCAACGTGGGGCTTGAACTCACAACTTCGAGATTAAGCATCTCATGCTCTACCGACTGAGCTAGCCAGGCTGTGATGCCCCTGCTGTTGTGGCAGATGATGTAGGCGATACTGCCCCCATATCTTCCTGTGGTGTATTGCAATTACCAAAACACCTTTACATTATATAGTGTATCACACATCGACACTATCGACTAATTTGTATAGTCAATATCATCGATTATGTCGACGAATCGTTGCAGCCCTGTCGTTGTGTGTACAGATGTATATGCATTTGTGCCCATGCCTCTATGTGCAGTTTTCTCCCTGTGTGCATATCTGTGTGGGCTCACGTGTCTGATGTTTCGTTTTGACTGCGTCTGCTGCAGCATCGCCGTTCCGGTTAAGTGATTTAGAGCCCTGTCTCTGTCTCAGAGCCTGTATCCAAGAAGCTGCGGGACCAACAGACAGCGGCAAAGCGACTTGATGACTAATGTGTTCACTCAGGAAAAATTAATGATTTTTCCAGCCGGGGTTAATGGACATGCTAACACACACAAATGATTTGTTTAAAAGGAAATGACCGCAATATATATTTGGTCATCTCGGTCTCACCGTCCCAGAAACCAATTCCAAATGAAACGACACACGCGGACATTCACACGGCTCATCTGCACATAGTCATCTATTTACCTCCTATACATTGAAGATGCGCCACAGGAAATGTATGCAGTTTCATTGGCTGTAATTCATTTTTGCATTTAATGTTTCACCTAGTACTGATATAACCTTCGTTTGGGCTTAAACAGCTACTAACACATTATGGTTGCATATACCTTCGCATTATAAAAGCACTCAGAAGTAATCAGAGGGTCCAGTGAGAGAAGAGGGGCAGATAAAGGTCATCACAAAGAATGAAGCAATAGCTAGGCCAATAAATTCGGCCTGATGGGAAGGTAGCCGTAAAACACACTGCAGTTTTTATCCATTTCACAAAATAGCTGTCTGTCTTAAAATAATACTGAATTAATAAGTGGAGATGTGGGGAAAGAACCTCATAATAGTCAGCCAAAAAAACAAAGCTAGATTTGAAAGTACGGTTATCTTCTTCTGCGAAAGACAAAGCCAAGCTGTAATCATCAGCACTGAATGAATCCATGGCGTCCGAGTCACCACAACAATATGTAAGTTGAAATTTAAAGCTAAAAATCAAAAATTGGATCAATCTTAATAATGTAAATCTATTCTTATTTTAGGCCTGATATATATATATATATATATATATATATATACATATATATGTGTGTGTGTGAAATACATATATGTGTGTGTGTGTGTGTGGTGTGTGTGTGTGTGTGTGTGTGTGTGTGTGTGTGTGTGTGTGTAGTTAAGCAGTAGTGACACTACAGTTTTAGCTGCACTGCATTTTAGCTCAAAGTCAAACAGCAGCAGCTTCAGTTGCCACAGGGGGAGCTATTGATGTTTTAGAAGGCTACTCATTGTACAGTATTATAATAGCTCTGTGTGTGTGTGTGTGAGTGAGTGAGAGAGAGGAACAGGAGGACTGTGAGTTAGTGAGTGTGGATGTGTATTTGTGTGTTCTGGTCCTCAGCCAGAGATGTTAGCCAGAGGTTATTTGGCAAAAACAGCAATATGCACTTTGTTTTTTACTGTTTAACGGGAGCATGCTACTCAGTCTACCCATTTTAAACAGAAGATCTCGAAACAGTCAAACTGCAAATGATCCAGCGTACTTCAACTTTCATCAGCATAATGGCTACAAATGCAACTAAACTGAAAACTCAATAAGAGGGTGAAATGAGGACACGTATGGGTGGTTAGAGTTAAATGCAACACACATCAGTAAGTCAGTTAATCCCTTTTTGAATTTGGCAAAGACAGCTTCCTATGCACATTTCTCAATGTATCTTAAATGTAGTTTCAACAACTTTCTTTACTATTTGTTTGTACATAAAAAATATTAAATGTACATTACCAGAAGCCAAAAGCATTCGTTATAATCACTTATAACTGACACAGTGACAGTTATAATTAAAATAGACTATTTTAGGCTTAACGATATAGATAGCACAGACAAATCAAAAATATGTAGGGACTAAATTAATCCGTGTTTGATTAGATTTGAGATATTGATTTAGAAGTAACCAGTAACAGTAACCACTAGTAATTGAAAGAATGAGCCTACAACAGTACAATTATGGCTTTTCTTTTTTTGCCCTCTTTGGATTCATTTGTGCGGCTGACCAATATGGCCATAAATGCTCTGCCAAATGTTTACGATTGTAAACTTGAAAAACTAAAACAGAGACATAGGGGGGTGGAACCGGTGAATGGAAGAACATAGCCAGTATCATGCACAGCATTTTGGTTGGTATCATCTATTTTCACGTGCTGCCACCTCCTTCAGATGACATCATGCACTTTGTAATAGATGGCAAGAATGACAGCGATTATGACTCTATAGTCACCTAATCTGACACAGAGACCATCGTAACTGAGAAAGACACTGTGCTGTCTGAAGGCCCAGACTTTAGAAAAAAATATATCTGTCATCCCCTGTTACTATACCACGGATGTGTCCTGAATGCAACTCTACAGACAAACTTAAAAGTTAACAAAACCAAGACTCACACAGTTTTTTTCTGGCTGTCTACCACACAGACTGATGTAAAAATCAAGGATAGGGCAGAGAATATTGAGGAAATACAATGGGCTGTGCTTAATGGAGACCCTGGAGATGACTAAACAAAGGCTCGCGTTGCTGGCAAACGAACTAATAAGACGCAGAAGCCAAAAGAATAAATGTCCCGTTCTCCAAAGAACCATCCAAGATCTACAACCAACTGCAGTGCAGTAACATATTGTGAGCTGACTCGCCGAAAATAAGCGTAGTAGACAAGCAAAGGAGAAACAGAAGCATCACATAACACTCATTCTCAATGCTAATGGAGTTGAGGGCAGAATGCCACAACAGAACTCAGACAAAATCAGACATTTGGACTGCATCACATTCAGAGCTACAGGTTAAAGAGAAAGTGGTAACACATAAAACCACCCATGTAGGTGAACAAGCTGCCAGAAGAAAAAAACTTAAGAGGAATATAATGTTTGTGTCAATACTAAAGGACAGCTCTATGCTAGCTACTAATCAAAGAAACTATAGTGGCACCAGTATTAACTGACTTACCCTTTTAATTCCTATATAGGTGCAGGTAATGGTGTATTTATGCATGTATATATGATGCAGTTATTACCTGAGTTTCTATTTTAATCATTTTAAGACCTGCTAAGGAGCAGATTATTTTTATTGTGTCTTGATATGTAAAACAGATGAGCGTGCACTTTACTTTTACAGTAACTGTATACTTAAATGATTCAGTTCCTGTCATTTATACAGTAGTCTGAAACAAATAAGGCTGAACATCAGCTCTTTGCACCTCTGTTTTCTTGTGAGGATTGTTTTGTCCTCGTCTTAGACTCCATCAAAATCTTCCTCAGTTCACACCCCTACACTGACTTATTGCCTGCAGTAATAAAGGTGCTAGCTACTGATGTTGACTGACGTTCTGTGCGTGTGCGTGCGTGCGTGTGTGTGTGTGTGTGTGTGTGTGTGTGTGTGTGTGTGTGTGTGTGTGCGTGTGTGTGTGTGTGTGTGTGTGTGTGTTTGTGTAAAACCTAAGGGCACAAACAACAACCTAAGGTGCAGGATGTGCTGGCTAGACATCTGTTGTTAGTGGTGGAAGGTAAGTGAGTTTGACAGAGCTGAGATTGAACAGGAGGCATTCTGCCATCCAGGTGAAGACAAAGTCCACACACACACACACACACACACACACACACACACACACACACACACACACACACACACACACACACACACACACAAGTTCTCTCACTTAACCTTAATGAGTAGTGAGGGCCAAATGCAGAGCAAAATGGATAGAAACATGTACGAGTAGACGCTTCAAAACGGTAACATAATCATAAACATCACTAACACATCAGAAAAAAGAAATAAAGGAAATAAATATGCTGAAGTAAAAAATAAAAGCTGTCAAAACCACTGAAAACTAAAACTTTTATAAGCCTTTTTCAAAAAACATATCTGAAAAACATTTAAAAGAACTAAAGCTTTTCAAGGTTTCATAGAAACTGTGCATTGATATGTACACAGCTATGCCTCCTGGCCTGTACTTCAGGCAGGTCCAGCGGGAGTACTATCACAGCATTATGGCATAAATGAGCTCCTTACATATGCAGCGGCAGGCAGAAAGAGGCACTTTTATTACTGAGTTCCAAGAATATGAACTTTTCACCGCCGTTACTGTCCTGACTAGTCAGATCATTATTTGTTACTATAAGAGAAGCCTCGTGTGCTGCTGCTGCTGCTAGAAAATGTTGTACTTCTCTCTTATCTTGTGGGATGCAAAGATTTTATATGCTAAAAACCTGCAGCTTATCATCTCAACTAACAAAACTACCTAGTAGTAAATCACTTTTTTCTCAGGATTTCATACAATACTGGACAATGACATACACGGGTTGCCCAGAAAGTGTGTTGTGTTGAGCAGCCAGTGATGTGTTCCCTGTGCGGTGGCCACTGCTATCTGCCGTGTGCCCGCAGCTACAGTGTGTTCCCTATTTTATCACTTTCATCTAAAAGAACCACACTCACAGCTGGAGAAAGGTGACCCGACTGCTAATCAACCACTAGAGCCTCGGTGTGCCACCACGTGTGTGTGCATGTGCCCCTTCATGTGTATTTGTAGATGCTCATAGGTTCTGCAGCGTGCAGCTCTTTACAATCCGTCTCTGAAATGATCTCAAAAATCCTTTCTAAAAGGAGGGAAAAATTCCACTGCTCACTTTTCTGCCAGTCCTCTATTCCCTTATTCCTGCCTCTCTCCAGCTGAGTATTAAATTCAGCAACTGAGAAGGTGACCTGCGTGCTCTGCCATAAAGAGCAGGGGAGCGGAGGAGAGAGAAGTGGGGGAGGAGGAGGAAGAGAGAGGCGAGGAAGGGGAGCTGAGTGGAGGCTGCTGGATCAGCAGAATCTGAGTGTTTAGAGACACACATATGTGTATGTGTGTGCACCCACTTTCTCGGTCTCTCTTGCACACATCCTCCCACCCACATGTACACACACACACACGCAGTATTGAACCCTCCTCCTCAGTGGTGAGGCGTCTGGGGAGCCCAAGGGCGAGCGTTCGGCTGTCACCCTCCCCCACTTCCTCCTCTCATCACTCCCTCCACCCCTCGTGTGAGCCGCACCCCTGAGCCACCGCACAGCAAGACACAGACCTGCTGCCAACTATCACTGCCGCAGCTATAACACACATACGCATGTACAGAGGCACATGAATACACAGCCTCTAACACACAAACTCACCAACTCCCCATTTCACACAAAGCACTTTGATTCTAACACATAAATGTGCAAAAGCCCTCAGTCTCCCTCTCTGCCTCCACTCTGTCAAATCTCTGCCTTCACACTAAACAGCTCCGTGGGGATTGGCGGGCAGGCGGGCAGAAAGGAAATAAATATGTTTCTTGACGACAGCACAGTTTTCTGACAGCACTTTGGCACTGGGCTGGGCTGCTGTGCTTCGATGCAGGCTGAGGGAAGCGTGAGCTGTAAGTGGATGTTTGTTCTAACTAACTGGGACCAAGCTGGGACATTTTAATGTTTGTGCATCATTAGGGCCTTCTCTTTGCCTTCAGAGAAGTATCCTCTGGCTTTGGAACCACTGATAAACAGATTCATTACCATTTACAATATCTCCAGGGCGTACACACAAATATGGAACCAGTGCATGCATTCAAAGGTAGATTTTTATTCACTACAGATACATTTTGATAATGATAATAATAAAAAAGGAGCCGAGTAGAACATTTTTTCTACTACTACTACTAATCTACTACTGCCCTGTCGATTGTGATGAAGTAACTAATCTATTAGCAAGCCAGCTAGCCCCGCGCTTCTCCAAAAAGGATGCTATCCCAAAGTTGGTAAGTGGACTGGTTCTTACAGAGCACTTCTACCCTACTCGGTTTATGCAAGATGTCTCATTTAACCATTCATACAAGCACATTTTTCTGTGTCCAAGAGCTTTCTATCTGACTCTCACACTCTGATGAACACATCGGAAGCAACTCAGGGTTCATTAGTAGACTGCATTAGTCAGCTCTGGACTAGCACGAGAGCTAATGTCATCAGTTGCAGTTCAGGATGGCGAAGCTGGATGCAGGATCAAAGATTCACTTAGGAGATCTTCATCAGACATATCTGTATTCAAGACAGTGTGCAGGAGTTTGATTTAATGGCATGCAGAGATGTTAGTTAGTTGTCTATGGCAGCGGTCCCCAACCCCCGGGACAAGGGCCGGTAGCACTCCATGAGTCATTTGGTACGGGGCCATGAGAATTGAGGCTTGGGTGTGAAATTTATGGTTTTCTGTTTTTTTTCGTTAACTCGGTTTCCCTGGGTCTTTTCCCATGTTGTAGTTGTGTCTTATTTTAAAATAAATATTTACACGTTACCATAGCGACCAGAGAGCATTAAGGAGCAGAGGGGAGGACGTTACTCTCAATGTTGTTGGCGCATTTCAGGAGGACGCTGCTAATAAAGTTACACAATTCCACAGTGAATTTGCATTTGTTATTATATTTACAAACTACCACAGTTTTTGTCTTGGTCGTATCATTTTATTTTGTTGTATTTATCCGCGACACCTTAAAGGCTGGTCTGTGGAAATATTGTCTGACATTGAACCGGTCCGTGGCGCAAAAAAGGTTGGGGACCGCTGGTCTATGGGACACTTTACAGAGACTCCCCAGCACATTGAAAAATTACACTAAAGGGATCCCACAGATGCCTGCAGAGCCTGACCACCAATCAGCAAGTGACATTTGACTAACAAACTGCACTTTTAATTATTTTCCAAATCTTTGCTGAATATCTGAGCCTCCAAAGAAGAAAATTTCTCTTATTCTTTAAGCTAAACTTCATTATGATATTTATGAGTTTGACAAAAGCCTCTTTCCACATGTTACAATGCCGAACATTAATTTAGCACATGGCCATTTATGGTAGCTGAACAACGTGACTGACAACATTTGCCAGAGAAGAAGAAGATAATCTCAGTGCTTTAATGTTTACTTTTGTCTTGGCATAGCAGTCTGTTCTCGTTGCTGGAGAGTGGTGGAGATGAGCAGTTTGACTGAGTCTGCTAATTTCTCCAATCCAGGGTGACTCACTGGGAGCGAGATAGGCTGAAAGATAGCGAGACACAGAGATGGAAAGAGGGGCGGAGATGGCAGATGGGTCATGGAACATTTGGGACAAGGCGGCCGTATCAAGGTTGGTGCGTGCGTCTGTGCGTGTATGTGTGTGAGAGACGGAGAGTGTGAGTGGGTGGGTGTTATACAGGAAGGAAGCCCAAACAGCCGGTGCAGTTTGCCCATCTAATCACATCAGTCAGAGAGGGACGGAGGGAGAAAGAGAAAGTGAGGGAGACAAAGAGAGAGAGAGAGCCCTCAGAGGAACAGATGTAATTTCAGAGCACCAAAAAAACAGCTTAAAATGGTCCTGATCACATTAGCTAGCCATCACAAAATAGAATTTCTGCACTGCCACAGTGAATGCCCATTACAAATTACTTAGGCACTGCAGACCCGTAACTCAATAGCAGGGAAGGGCAGGTAGGGCGAGGAGGGCAAACAGAGGGGCAGAGATGGCCGATCGATACTTATCAGTAATAATTATATCCTTCCTCCCACTTCTCCATCCCTCCCTCCCTCCGCTCCGCTCCGCACCCTCAACCCTTAGTGAAGCACATATCTTACATTAATCATAGGGAGATTTTTTCTGCTCGATAAGATAATTAACATTATGGGGGGTCGAAGGAAATCCCGATGATGTGAGGCAGTGGTCCAGCGCTAAGCCTGCCAGGAGTATCCCAGGCTCCAAAAGTGCTGAAGGCAGCACACACAGGCACGAGGCCGTAACGCCATGAAGCCATTTTCACACATGCACTGCGACATAAGTTTTCCAGATATTACCCAGTGGTGCTGTATGTGAGAGGAAAAAATGTCTAAATCCATCCGAGTTGGATGTTAAATGGCTTTTACCCTGACAGTTCCCTAGTACAAAGTCATGTAATGTTTGATTGAGCCCATGTGTGAATAGAGCGAGTAACTGTCTGGGGAATTAAGTGAATGGCAATCATATGTCCTGCCTCCTGCATGCTGCATGTGTCACCATATCCAAAAATGAAGGTGAGTAATTCCAGGAACACACAAAAAGTCCTGTTGTGAAAAAAGGCAACCCCAGGCAACACTTGGACCTGACTGTTCACCAAAGTTCACGTCTGAAAGCAGCTTGAGTAACTGCACAACAGGCTATTAGATTTAAGGGTCAGTGTTAGAATAAACGGACAAAAAAATGAGGAAAAGGTAAATAAAAAAGAAAAAGAAAAGAAATTTTTCCCTTCTCTGTTGTATGTTATTCATCAAAGGCAAATAAAAGCCCGGAGAAATCCATCATAGCAGACTATTTGAACCATAGAAATAAAGATTATGTAAAGTGGCTGGAAGCACAGCAGGTAGAGAGATGAAATGGAAAACAAATAAATCAACATCTAGGAAAATAACACTGTTTGTCCTTTATCTGTACCCGTTTGCACTCTACCTTGTTCTTGATATTTTTATTGTGACTATCGTTGAGCTGTAGGTCCACTCACTCAGTTCATTGTACCCATAGGACTGAGGCATGAGCTGAAAGGGTACTTGTCGAGCCTTTGCTTTAAGACTAATGCTATTAGCATCAATGTGCTAATTTGGGAACTAGTAAGAAATAGAAGTATCTGTGCGCTTGTCTTCTCTTCATCTGATCAGACAGATGTATTGCTGGTGAGGTCAATGTTTGAGGTTGTTTATCTTTCTGTTGCTAGCGATCATTAAAATCACTGGAAGATCTGTGAACTTATAATGATACCACAAGCAACTATTATTGTGATCCACATCCACGAGCCACTAGGTGCACCTGTTCCAAGTAGTCATTAACGCGAAAATCAAATCAGCCAATCAATGTAACTCAATACAGACAAAAAAAAAAAGGTGATTTAGTGGCTTTAAATGTGTTTTTGTTGCCAGGAAAGCTGATCTGAGTATTTTTAAGAAGATGTTCGCCACACAACCACTTCATGTGATGACAGAATCGAGTGAAATAGAGAAAATATGAAGTGAGTAGCAGTTCTGTGGTTGATGTCAGAGGACACAGGAGAATGGCTAGACTTCTTCAAGCTGAGAGGTAGGCAGCAATAACTTAAATAACCAAAAATAAATTAGTCAAAAGGTGGAAAAATCTATTTAGACAACAAGAAAGGTTACATTTCACTCTGTGTTATACTTGTATGACTATGCATGTGACGAATAAAGAACCTTGAACCTTGAAGAAAGATCATTTTTGTTGTTGTTGTTATTGTTGTGGTTTTTTGCTGACCTTCAGTGAATAACCATCTCACCCTGCTGCAGTGATTCATAAGAGTTCTTCTGTACACCGTGACATTGCATTTAGTGTGGTTACAGTTGCGACAGAAACAGGATCAGCTACTAAGAAAACATCTATTCAGATATGCTTCACTGGATCATATTTTCTTAGGGTTTTATACTTGTTCGACAAAAAAACATAAGACAAACCAGAAAAACTTCAATAGTTAGATTACTATAATTTCAAACATATATGTACTAATTATAGTTGCTAGTCCATCAGCTAAAAAAGACCGTTTTCCAACTGAGCTGCCAAAAGATAGGACAAATATTCTCTAGAAGCCTGACATAAGACTTGTCAGTTAGAAGAAAATGGCAGAACGGGGATTAACATGATGGAAAGCACAACTGCGGAAAGATAGGAAAAGAGAAAAGGACATATACAGAAGAGGAGAAAGAGCAGGACAAGGACAGAGAACGTACTCAAATCTACACTGCGTTTACGCCTGACAGGACGCTCTTATTTTCTCCACTGACAGAAGCACCACGCACACAAACCAACTCCTCTGCCCACACAACCACAAAAAGCGAGCATCTCTGCAACATTAACACTGGACTTATTTAAGGTTAATTAGGAGAAGTGGTTTGGAACTAACTTCCTGGTGTTAAGCACTCTGAAGCAGTGAGTGCCTGCTGAATGGCCCTGAGGTTGGAATTTAAATCTTACTGAAGCCAAAACTGCCCCTTAGAGTTTTTTACAGTCTCTTTTAATGACGTGTGCAGACGCGGCTAAGGTTGCGATATGAGCAGGTCACCGGTTCAGAAATGGCAAGCGGCTTGGAAAAAGAGAAAATGAGGGACGCTGTTGTCTCCTTCAACAACTGCTGTCAAGGTGCCCTTGAGCAAGGTCAGTGCGTGACGCGATAATCTCAACAGAGGGAATGACTATTAAGAGAAAAAAGCAAGCAGCTCATAGAGAGACTTGAGGAAAGTGGATAATTTGAGACACTGAAAGCAAGGTTCAGTATCGAGCAAAGTCACAAAAAGGAATAAGACAGCAAGAAGTCAGGCCTTTCAAAAGTCCCCGGGTGGTTTAACTCCTCAGGTAACAGCTTCCTAATGACAAACTGGTCTGATAAGCAGCTTGTCATTCCATAGCATAACCCTCACTCAGGAAGGCCACCGTTAGACTGACAGCACACAGAGTCCACCACTGATCTTCCAGTTAGACGTGGGATTTAGGTTCTCAAGGCTAAATGGTGGTGACAGTGAAGCCATCCATTACATATGATCACTCCCTGTGGAGGATTACTCTTCATATACTGTAGTCCTGAAGATAAAAGGGAACATTGGCTACAAGCACTTAAAATTATAGTTTCAGATGCAGACAATGGAAAGAAGACCACTGCCAATAAAGGAACAATAATGACATTTAGAGGTCATGAACTGTGTTAGTATGAACGATAAATAAAGGTAAATGAACTCTTCAGACATAGTGGCTACTGCACAGAATCGTTTACTGTACTTGCACATTTACGCACACACGCACGTTGCGCTCACGAGGGAAGCTGTATCCAGTAGGTTCATTAGTCAGTGTGTTGTGTGGTAATAGTGTGGGACAGGTGATGGAGCAGGGTGTGATGATGCATCAACAACATCAGCCCTGGGTGGTGCCACCTGCAGAGGTAGCAGATGGCACACATGACTGGAGAGGAGCGACATACTCGCGCGCGCACGCACACACACACACACACACACACACACACACACACACACACACACACACACACACACACACACACACACACACACACACACACACAAAAATGCATGCATGCAAATTACACATGCAAAATTCCTTTTTGCAGGGAACGCCCCCCAACATGTGCATTATAAAAACATGGACTGTGCATGCTCAGGTTTACGTGCATAAAAAGACAAAGAAAACTGTTTAACATACTCACAAACTACTAATGTGTTTATATGGATCAACAAATGCACTGTCCCTGTAAAAAGGCATTAGACGTTCGCCCTCAACCTCAACTCACACTCTCCCTCTGTGCCTCTGGGGGTCTTTATTACTACCACCCTGTGCTCTCATTTAGTCTTTCTTGCACTCAGTTCTGCCTTCACAAAGAATTTCATAAGGTCCCAAAGTTAAAGTTTAAATAGGTTCCCATATCATTTTATACAAAGCATTAATGTTACCCTAAATTTGCTGTTAGGCAAGTTATCAATAGTCTTATTCTAATGCACCACCATACTTGGGGAGAGACACGATAGAAAAATCCAATATGGTCTATGTTTTGCACAGAGAATGAAGTGTAATTGCTGAAAATCTCAATCAATTCTCCCAGCCTGTTTCTCATTCACTCCTGGCGGCTAACTGCTATCTTCAGCCATTCTTCCTCAGAACTAGTAATTTCATGTAATCACTGAAGTGATCAGTAGAAGGTATGCCAGTGCTCAGTCAAATATCAGCTATCTCAATGATGGCAGCCGCTTTGCCTCTGGGAGAGCACGAAAGGTGTGCCTGGAGGCTGGACGTGACATTTGGTTGGCTGAAATTAGCATAATCGCTCTGATGGGGAGCCAATCACGGCAATTGCGGCAACAATACAACTGATTAATGCTGTGGGAAAAACCTCATCATTATAATCAAGTTTCTGAGAGCTACTGTACTTTCTGTTTTTAGTCCAGACACACACACACACATACCCTTCTCCCCATGAACACCCACTGTGAAGTCTGAGCTAATCATGTGTTGCACTGCCATATTACTGTAGGCCTGCCAAGCTCGGTCTACTTTATTAAAATCGTTAATTTAAAAGCTATCCCAGACACATTAATGTATTGATAACAAGCAGAGAAAATGGATTATTTAACTAAAAGCCATTTGTACATTTAGTCTTTGTTACAGCTGGGAATTTACTTATTATCTGTTTCTGAGATTAATTTAAATGAGTTACATCACAGCCCACAAACCTGACTAAAAAAACATAATGAAATAATAGGAATCATATTTGTCCAAAGAAGAAATTTCAGACTGTTTTTGTTTGTTTTAAGGCAGGTGATGAGATGGCAAAATGGCTTTCCAGCCGTCACATTCCTGAGTACCAGATCAAATTCACGCAAAGCTCATCACAAATGTATACTGCAGCAACTGGAGTTCAACCAACCACGGCGGCAGAGAGAGCAAGTGAGGCGGAGGCAGAAATCGTGCCGAGCAAGCCGCTTCATTTCTCCGGCACCTTCCCTTTGTTGTAAATAAAACATTATTTCAGATGTTCAATTAAGATAAGTACCCTTAATTTAAGACCTCAGTCAATGTGCTGCCATCATTATTCAGCCCACAGAGCGCCTGGGCCACAGCTCCAGCTCTGGACTAGCACACAATCACTCAGGGCCTCTGCAAGCAGGGGGAAATCGCAGTCAATTTCTGGAGCACTCATTTGCTTAACAAGGGGGAAATCAGAGAGAGCTGAGGCGGAGAAAAGAGGAGAGGAGAGGAGACCAGAGCAGAGCAGAAGAAAGGAGGGCAAAGGAGAAGAGAGGCTCTATATTTAAAGGAGAGTATGTGTTTTAAGATCTGTAGGTAGATATATCCAAAATACTGGAAACTATGACCACTCTCTGCAAGTGCCAAATCGCAACTTCCAGGGCAGATACATCAAGTCCTTGACAGTCTAAAAAGCTTCTGAGCTCTCATCTGATTGTGTAAGGACTTTGTTTGTACTTCGTTACAGTGCTGATACAAGATTAGATAAACAATGCACTATCTGCACCCTGCATCTGTTTGACTCTGCAAAGTGCACTTTCCAATTCTACTGATGACCTTCACAGAGGACTGGTTGGCAGACACTCGAACTCAGGAGGAAGTAAAATGAAGGACAAACCTATAGGAGAGTGCACACATAAAGGCATTTGTGAACACAAAGCTGCATATATTCATCAAGCAGACATTATCAGGTAATGTCAGAAAGGCTTCAGAGCGCGTACAGAAAATTCTATACAAAAAAGAAAACAGCCAAGTAAGAGGAAATTCACTTTCGAGTGGAAGGGACAGAAATGAATTTTTTTAAAAAAGGTTAAATGAGCAGAATAATTCAATGGGGCTCGGGCGCAAACAGAATTAAAGGGAGGCAGCAAAGCCAGGCCACCAAAATAGAAAGGTGTACATGGTTACCGTGTTCTGTCAAATAAATTTAGGAGTAGGAGTTTCCGTTTCTCATTGAAATGCAGTATTCATCAGTTTAATACCTCCCTGAAGGGTAACAGTAAGCTCGTGTACCTCTGGAGGCTGAACAAAAGTGAAAGCTCTCAAGGTCTGTAGTGGATCCAAGAGCCATGGTCACTGGAACCAACGTGTCCTATATATAGCTTTGCTCTGCTTTACTCTGTATTGCTCTGCTCCATCATATTAGTCCACCGTTTGAGTTATAAGGACAGACGGCCTCTTTTTTATTCTCTCTTCCAACCACACTGACAAGGCATTGGCATTAAAAAGTGCAAAACAAGCAAGTTGGGTTTGCTTCTGCTTGTGTGCAACTGTATCGGTACTTGGTTGTTAAAATAATTATTTTAAGTTAAGTAACCACTTTAATTTGCAGCATGGCAAAAAAAACAAACAGAGAAACTCGCAAGACCTTGCACATCTATTCCGAGCCAGAGCTTCTCACCTTCTTTACTCCAGCTAGTGTTAATTTGCAAATTCATTAGCAAGAAGTCATATGAAGATGCGTTGTGCATTTGTCTTCCACCAGTTTCCATATTCTTGAGGGGAAAGATTAACCGAGTCATAGCTGGGAGGAAAATAAATGAAAACTATCCCCCCTAAATGTTTTAAACTAACAGAGAAAGAAAAGTAATCAACTGTGACCCTGCTCGCAGAATCCTTTCAGCTTCAGGATGCTCCACAGACGTGAGATGAAGTCTAGATGGAATTTGTGCCAGGTATATCATAGATATCAAATACTAACACTTCTTTAAAGTTCCGCAATAAAGCAAGAAGGAGTTTTAATGTGAGCGAGAGATGTGAGAGAAGAACAGACAAACACAGAGAGTGAGTGAGGGCACTGACAGTGATAGAAACTGCCCTGGCCTCTCCCCCAGTCTCCTGAGTGGCAGGGTCTGTGCCAGCCTGTCAGCCTGTCTGTCATCACCATTGCTTAGTATTCTCCTTAAGACCATCTGCCTGCTCATTATACACAGACTCTTGTTCTGGACTGACATGTTTTCTTTACATCGACATTTTCATTGCAGCTAAAACGTCCCCTTTCCCCCGAAGAAGGGGAGGGCAGTAATCCTGCCCATGAGGCATGCTCTGCGATGGAATAATATTTCATAAGAAACTTTCTTTATCCTGAATGATGCCGCGATATGATACGGACAAAGAAAACGAATGACCACAGCGTGTTTTATCACTGTGCCTAGAAAAAGGGCCGATGCAGTAACAGCTCTACCTGGAAGCCGGGCCCATTCTTCTCATATCTCAATTGCTTTCCCAACCAACTTTAATTTCCTCTAAAAGACGACATTATCAGAAGCCAAGGTTAAAGGAACGAGCCCATTTAATAACGATCTTAGCTGTGCTATCTTACCGACTGGAGGATGAAGCAGCCAGCCAAAACAAGATCAAGAAAAAGTGCTATTAGAAGCGCAGTGTCACTGTGTCTTTGGTGAGTTATGGGGAGTGAGAGAGATGCACAGGCAAAAGAAAATACCACAAATAAGAAGAGGTCATTGCTGGTGAAAATATGATATTACAATTGAAGAAAGAGTATGCTGGGAGTGGAGAAAGGAAGCGTGAAAGTAAATGGTAAATGGCCTGTATTTATATAGCGCTTTACTAGTCCCTAAGGACCCCAAAGCGCTTTACATATCCAGTCATCCACCCATTCACACACACATTCACACACTGGTGATGGCAAGCTACATTGTAGCCACAGCCACCCTGGGGCGCACTGACAGAGGCGAGGCTGCCGGACACTGGCGCCACCGGGCCCTCTGACCACCACCAGTAGGCAACGGGTGAAGTGAAAGCAAAATGGTAAAAGAAGCCGTAAAAGACCTTCTTGAAGTAAGAATTTCAGAACTTACAGTGTCAGCAGTAAAAATAAACACTGCTGCCTATACATAACTGGATTATTAAGACCTACCATAGAACCAAGGTCGCCAGAGCTTACTTTACATGCTGTAGTGCCATTTTTGGGAGCATTTCAAGTTGCTATACATCAATACAACTAGCCCAAATTTTAATAATATGTATGCATTAAGTCCATAGTAACTACATAAATTGCAAAAAAGTGCAATAAACTACAAAAAAATTGAAAATCATTTTTGTTTCTGTATTTATATTTCTACTTAGAGAAATTAAAGAGGTTTATCCCTCAAAACTTTAAATACTAAAAAGTTGCAAAAAATAGTTTTCAACAACAGGAAATTTATTTTGAGTGTCTTCATAGTTTTATTTTTGAGATACACCAATTTTTATATACTGCAGAAAAAACGAAAATAATTCATATAATGCAAATTTGCAAAGAAAACAACATGTGCATCAAAATAAACTATTTAAAGCAGTGCAATTTGAGTTCTAAGCATCCCAGAAACTATTTAGAAGAGCATGAAGTCAAACATGACTTTTAAAAACACCAGTATAGGCTTATAAGGCCTATAAGTAAAAAACTACATTTTCCGTGAAAATTAGGTCACTTCCGGTTTCGGGCAGGTAATGGCGGACATACGATAGTCCGCGCTGACGTCTATTCCAACCTAGGAAGTGTTACGAACAGCTGATCGGATCGGCAAACCATGTTTCTGGAATATTATGTTTTTGTTGCTGCAAGTGGTTTTTATGCAATTTTTGCAAAGCTATATGTGGAAGGAAACCGTGACCTAGGGCAAGCTGATGGCATAAGATGTAAGTACAACTCCTCCGGTTTCATATGCAAAAAAAATTATTGAGCTAGCTTACGTGGTTCCGGTTCTACAGGGATTTAAAAATAGTTACACAAAATGGAGCGTGCCCGCTCCGACCGGCTTTAAAGGGTTAACTAACACAGACACATGATAAACCCGTCTGTAATTGGATGTAAACATTGTTTTGGGTAATAATACACAGTTGGATGGAAATATTCCCACAGTGGGTGTACTTTCATGTATCTTATTCCATGTTATCTGTCAACTTTTCAAAGAGAGCATGGCTGTCAGTGGTGCGAAAGACCCCCGTGCTCTGTGTGTCACTCTCATTATAAGCCTAAAAAACAAGACAGATATTCAATTTAGATAAGTCCCCAGACCATAGTTGTCTCGTCTACATGAGACAATGCTCTATTTCTTTCGACCATGCTCCACAGAACATGGATGCCACATTGTCCCTCACTCCGACAGGGCTAGGCAGAGGAAATTTCCAATTATGGATCGAAAGGACATTGAGGAGAAAAGCGATGGAGGGAGCGAGAGTGAGAATAAAGACCACAGAGGTACCATTAAAAGGAGTCTCTCCTTTTGTTGGCTCTCCGTGTAGTTTTATATTTATCTAAACTCTGACAGAAAAGTTGATTTCCTTAGAGTGTCAGGCTCCTCGCAGCAGCAAAAGGAGGAGTGTGAGAGAGATGGAGAGACTAGAGAGAGTCACACAGACACAGAGAACGACAGCGTGCAAAACAAAAGGTATCGGCTGCCAGAAATAGAAAGAAATGTATCATGGAGAGAGTCCTGAATTCTTCCTCCAGGCCTCCTGTGGAGAAGAAGAATAATTGGGCATGGGGAGAAACCAGATTGTGTACCAAAAAAGAAAAAAAAGAATCATCAGTAGGCCAGTTGCTGCCATTAAAGCTAATAAGAAACACTCACCATTCATGTCTGAATGCTTATCATCTTATGAGAACATTTTGGTGAAAACAGAAATTGATGCTGAATTCATAAGAAGATAGCCATTCAATAACGATGTCACCTTTCAGTGTTATTACAAACAAGAGTTACGTCGGCGCTTTCTTTGTTTTAGTTTTCATGGTGTGCACAGCAACTCATTTAACGTATAATATGTAGCTTTTGCCTTTGCTATACAACAAATTTATAGCATGATTACACCTCTGCAGAGTTTCAAAATATAAGCTCCTATAACAAAAAGCAATTGTTCTGCTTTGTAAGATATTTTGCAAAACCGTAGATCATCTATCTGAATTTGTCTCCTTTGATAACAGCCTGTTATCCAATCATGCGAACACAGGCTCGCACAAAACATATCCTTCCCAAAACAAGCTGTTCGGCTTGCAGTAATGAAAAGGGAGTCAACTGCCTTCAGGTGCTGCTGTGCTGATGTGTGTTGGCAGGCGCTGCTTTCACCAGTGTAGAAAAACACAGAGAAATCTGCTCTGCTGTCCTGCCTCTCTCAACCATGGAGGACAGCAGAGGCTGACTGACAGGATTTGGAGCAGTGTCTGAGATCTGCAGCCAAGACCCAGACCACAGCAGTCAGTGCGTCTCTGAAAAAGAGAGCAAGGGAGAGGTGGCTCTTCACACTCCACCGGGCCCAGATGAGCCACCGAATCTGTCATCACCAGATGCACAGTTTACGTAAATGTGTGCTGGTGTATGTGGGTGTGCTTGCCCTTTAAAAGTGCATTTGGTTTTCTGGTCTATACCACTTTTATCATTGTAAATCTAATGACATATTTCCCATGCATAACTGATGCAGATTTGGCTACACACAACTTGATTATACTCTCACCACATAAACTGAGGAACCATGTGGAAAGGTGTTTGGAGCGGATCATATTACTCACTGACTCTTTGGGGTGCCTCAGAGCACTGGAACAGCCATGAATATTTCCTCAAGCTAATCGCGGTGCCAGCATTAATATTCACCGAGTGTGCTGTGATTTACAATGGGAAAGACCATCGCGGTATTCATCAGGGGGTGCTCACTGTTCCCTTGGCAGCCAAGCTAGGGCCTGCATTTCAGCACCCTGGACAGTTTAAAGGGCACACAGTGACCAGGATCAAACTAAAGTATTAAACTACCCACTACACCGCCTACTATAAAGACATAGCCCTATATGCCTTCTCCTACTTGCTGCTATAAACACTGTGAACACATCTCTGTTATGCAATGTTTGTGCAGACCCCTGACACAGCAGGTAGTTTTGAATATAGGGCACCAAACCAGTGAGGAGATTTCAGACGATCCTGCGGGACCCTTCATTAATATTCATGAAGGAATCCTGGGCTTTCCTCCAGTACGGCAAAGTCTGTGTTAATATTCATAAGGTTAGGATCATTATCTGAGTGTGGAGAGCAACTTAGAGTAACCCTAAGCTTTGACAAAAATGTTTCAGGACCATGGACAGCTCTGTTTGGGCGTAAAGGGAAAAAATGACTGCAAATCACAGAATGTTAGGGGGGAAAATCTAATAAATCTAATAATAAAGCTGATTTAGAAAGGTGAAAGCAAAAACATTTTTACCAGATTCTAGCAGCTGGTCAAGGTGCAAGGTACAAATCCCAACCCATTAAAAATTTCCAACCTTTCAATCCATTAGTGGAACCTCAGTCCTCATTTTCTGCAGAAATGCCACAACCACTAAGTTAACGTCTAACAACTGTCTTTGAACTGAAGCTATGGTTTGCACAAAAATGAACCACTCTGTCAAATAAGAAAATTGATTTGCAGCTGTTGTAATAACTCACTATTTATGATAGCATTCACAGAGTTATGCGCTGCTTTGGAGAGACACAAATGTGAACTTGGATTATGGGGCATCTGGGAGTGTGTGTGTGGTAATTAGTGTTCGCAAAACTAGACAGCTGTTTGTACGACTATTCTGTTGTAAAATGTCACCAAAGTGCAGTGATTAGAATTAAAACACTGGTGGGAAATTACTGACGCATAAGAGGAGCACCAGATATGGCTCGGGTGGAGAAAACTCAAACCCTTTTTCTTTAAAGACTGTGCTAAAAACTAGAAATGCAACCCCCCAAAAAACCCAATATAATAACTATAAAGTTTATTTGTTATTTGCAGTTTCCAAAATGAGCGTTATAATGTGCTTCCCAGAAACAATAAATGAAAGAAGACACTAAGAGGAAATTATAAATCAATTAAACTAGGCCATCGCGTGCAAAATAAAATCAGATGGAGTTAAACTATGCTGTACTAATACACTGTGTAACACAAGTAGTCAAAAAAAAACTTGACTGACACTAGAAGACTTGAAGTGCACGTGAATCATAAAATTAAGCAGAAAGTTAAACTTTGAAACAGTACAACTAAAACAAGGTTGGTACTCGTGCACTTACAATGACCACAGCACGTCCCTCACCAACACAAATGCAAACATCCAGAGACGCGCCTTTCTTCTGAGTGTATGAAGCAGTTTTACAAACTAGAAAATAAAAGAACTCAAAGTGCAGCAGCAGCAACACAGGCTCAGCAGAGGGCAGATGTCCCAGCACATTGCACAACACAGATAGCTTTATCAGGACATTAACAGAGCAGCGTAAAGCACACAAGCCAACAATATCAAGTCAGCTAACAAGTGGGCCAACTGGCCAACAAGCCAGCCAGAAAAGCACAGACAGCGGAGAGAGCCAATCAAGCCTGAACTCGGGAGCGGCTTCCTTTGGCGTGACCCTACAACTTCACCATGGCCAACCGTCAGTCAAGTATCACAAAGATAAAAAAGCGAAGTGTAGCAGTTACAAACTATTGATCCCTCTAGAAGAAAACTGGATTTGACTTAAGAGTTTATTTAAGGACCGCTGACTGCCCTGTGTTCTTGTATGAACTCAGTTGATTCAGGAACCTATTAGGGTCTGGTGTTCTGGCTCCCTCTTCTCTGCTAACACGCACTCTGACACCCATACACCCACACACACAACCACCCCAACGTCCCGCACTCCTCTCACATACACACATTCATATGTAAACAGCAAGAGACAGGCTGTTCCCCTCTGAGTGAGTGCAGCAGAGCGCAAGCTGCTTAATAACTGGCAATGATGGGCTGCTCGGCCCCAGTCAGAGACCAACCTGAAGCGCTCTGCCCAGGATGTCAACTCCACTCACATCAATTACCACTGACTGTGTGCCTGCCTGCACCACAGCACTGACTGACAGCTAGATAGCACTCTCGCTACTGTGAGCTATGGTGACTTTGGATTTAGGCTTGCGGACGTCACAATGTCAAACACCTGCTCCCACATGTGTCAAGTAGCCACTCAGGTTACGAGGTGATTCTCCAGAGCTTCTTAACTGTAGGTAAGATGTAAGGGGGGAACAAAAAATGATGAGGTTACAGAGTCAGGGAGCTGGACTTGTGATTTTACCATGAAACAAATATGAGGTGGGAGGAAAAAATTGGAGAGAGACAGTGTTGAATACCTGTATACGGGAGACTCTTATTGTGGATTTGCTGCCAAAAAAATTAGCAGCAACTGTGTGACGCTATCATGTCAATATGGACCCAGACCTCTGAGTAATGTATCCAGCAACAACTTACAACGTCACAAAAATTATACCATTGTGAAAGCAAAAGGGGGTCCAACCCGGAGCTAGTAAGGCACACCTAATGAGTGCATATATTAACCAAAACAATGAGGGTTGTGATTTTTGCCATAACTGATCAGCACTACTTAATCACAAGGGGTCACTACAGCAGGTAGCGCCGCAGATTTGATTTGTCAGAGTTTCAATTCAATTTTTATTTTCAATTTTATTTATACAGCAGCAAATCACAACAACAGTTGCCTCAAGGCGCTTTATATTGTAGGGTAGATGCTACAATAATACAGAGGAAAAACTCAACAATCATATGACCCCCTATGAGGAATCACTTTGGCGACAGTGGGAAGGAAAAACTCCCTTTTAACAGAAAGAAACCTCCAGCAGAACCAGGCTCAATGCCATCGGAATCTCCAGCTGGCATTCAACCGGCAACTTTTTGCTTACCAAACAAAAACATAAACCCCTACAATACAGAGCCACCTACCCATCGCACCACAATGATGCTCGAGAATAGATAGAAGAAAACAAGCTCTTTCCAACAGTTACCGCAGTACTGAGCAAAGTTTCAATATGACTCGAGCTGAGCTGTGCTTCATATTCCTTTATTAAAACATTTAACTGGTTGGTGAGGTCACTATTCTAATTCAGAGAGCAAAGGGAAAACACCATCAGAGAAAACCAACAGCGAAGTCTGCTGAAAGGCAGAACACACACTCATAGACACACTGGCAGTAAACTCATAATTTCACTAAATGAAAAAATTAGTTTACTGATCAACTCAGTGTAACTTAACAGAATACAATAGCATCGTAGCGAATTAATTAAAACAAACCCAAGTTTGCCCATTAGCTTGGTATTTCCAGTTGCACTAATTACTGAATTACCCATATGGCAGCATTTGTAGATACAGAGAAGAAACTAGCGAGCATCTGTTTCATATGTAAAACACAAAACAAAACCAACACAGCACAGTTGTTAAAAAATCAAGTGCTCAACATAGTCTTATGACTCAACTTCTAACTTCTTGTAGCGGTTTTGACAAAAGAAGTGTAGGAGTGGTGTTTGGATATGCCACACTCGTCTGTCTTGAACCTACAACTTTTGTTCAGTCAAACTGTTTTCGTACTGCGCCTGCACATTGTTGAAATTATAACTCAAAGAAAAGTATCAGATTTTTCCAAGTGCCATTCATTATGCACTGTCTATTCTCTGATGTATGCCTCTGAAGTAGCTTGTCAGTGAAACTGACATCAGTCCAACCGGCTAGAGTGGACAGATTTCAGCCTCCTAATTTAGGGACTGTCAGATGTCATTAACACAGTCAGATCCAACCCACTGGTTAGTTGTCGATATTACCACAAGTCAAGGATTAGGTGTTAAATTAACATTGCTGTTAACAGAGTAAGTATTTAATAATGTTAATGTTAAAATATGTGCCAAGTGTTATTTTATCTTTGTGTCTCCATGTGAGAACAAACCAAACAGTGAAAGCTTCTGACTATGCCGAGTATTATCTGAATAGTGAAAAACTAACATAGCTTAAGCTCCTTTAACCCCAAAAAGAAACCCTACTGACTAATAAGGAAAAACACGAATTCATTACACTGAACATGGACGGTGTAACTTTAATTACATTGATGGGTAAGGTTTAGGCAGACATCACTGACCATGCTCGCAGACAGTTTTGTGTGCTTATACCGCTTTAGCAACGCGGTATGTTTTATGTGTACGTTTTCACAGAGCAGCGTTTCTATTCTAAGCTTTCGAGAGCGATTCCTGTGGGTTTGTGGATAATGATTAGAAACGCAAGGCTTAGACTACATGTTCTGCTGCTATTGTTCTTGCAGACCCTCAATAAGATAGTTCAGTTCAGTAGGGATTTCCACAAGGTCCATGTTGATCACATCTGGCCCTGCTCTGGCGCAGGCCCTTTATGATAGAGAGCAGGAGGGTCTCCCATCTCTCCAGACTCTAATATACAAGACCTGCTCCTTTTGAAATTGACTATGACCTCTGCCACACTTGCAATGGACTAGTGCTCTCAACTGTATGGGATTTCTGATCTCTCTCTGCCGTTCTCTTTGCTCTCTTATCAGCCAACTTCTATTTTTCTGCTGGGATATTAAAGTGTGCACAGTGACACTGGCACACTCACGAACACTTACTGCTTACCACAGATGAGCTTACAAACACATAGAAACTGACTCTGATGCAATGGCGCTATACTGCACACACACGTGCTAGCACTTTCTCTAGACTCGGAAGTTTAAAATATAACAGAAGCTTTCTGGCATTCTGCTGTACACTTGCACATGAAGGCACACATTGGGAGTATGATTAATTATAGTGCAAACGTAAATGCCGACACGTGACACTTTGCATTTGAGCATACTGTATGGATTCATGTGCTGCACGTGTATCGTTGTTGTTGTTCTATTCTTGTTTTTGTGAGCACTGTTAAATGCCAGACATTGTACACGTGTGTGTTTGTGCTTTTGTCGATATCTTTATAGCTAAAGGTAGGCTTATGCACAAGTGTGTGTGTGTGCGTGTGTGGTAAGAGGGTAATAAATCATGATCTGAATGTGGACATGGCTGGGTATGAAACCTCACGCTCTTGCTGCCACCTCAGGCAACTGCTGCCCTATACCAGCCAACCACCGTCACATTTCACATGTGCTCTAATCAACAGGGGAAAGTGCAAATGGATTAATATAGTTAGACGGCTAATGCCACAGATTACGGTGCACAGCAGCCTAATATGAAATGTATGTGTTGCTCCAGGAAAATGATTGGAAAAGCTGTTGATAGATAGAATGTTCTATTAAAAATCAGGCAATGCTATCAGGATTTAGAATCTGACACTGGTCTAAAATATGACTCCACCAGACATGGTGAGGGTAGCAGGTCATTCTTTGAATTAGCTTATTCACTGTGCACAACTGTCAAAAACAGAGTTACCTTTTTTCCACAGTAAGACACCTTTTTCTTTTAGTTAACCAAGCAAGTGGGCCTAATGTAATCAAGGTTTTCTTTGGAGGGCTTGGTGGTGTCTGAGGTTTGGATCTTAGCGCTTGGTTGGGGGTTTCAAAAATCAAGACTACTGTATAACATGTGAATTAAAACATGAAAACAAAAAGCCATGTATTCAAATAATTTAAAAGTTGTTTGACTGAGAAAAAAACCTAATTGACCACTGTCGTAGTGGTGAGGGGGTTAGTTAGCCCAGTAGCTTCATTGTCAAGGGCAGCCTGCCCCTGGTAGGGTCAGGGTCACAGCTAGTTGTTGGATTTCTGTGTTGACCACAGTTTGTCCACAACAAACACCACGTTCAGGCAAAAGGATAATACAGTCAATTTTGTGACTGTATTATCAGACCTCCAGGTGTTTGTCTTGAACACTCCAGGAAAAAAGGGCGAAGAGCTCAAAGAGTTGGCTGATCACCACCTGGTAGTAAACTGGAACAGGTAATGGTGGAGTATGCTGGACCCAAACATGTAGTGAGATTACATTGGATGCTGTTGTCCCCCAGACAGAAGGCCCCAGACTGCAAGACCTACATTTCTCACCTCCAGTAGAGTCTTGAAAGTACCCTGAGGAAGGCTGGGGATAGTAACTGAAGCAAAAACCTGGGTGTTGGAGGAGTTTGGTTAGGCCACAATTTCAAGTGTCCTTAGGGCAACTGTGGCATCTCAGTTGGGGGAAGCGGCTTCCTGTTCACACAGCACACAGTGGGGACAGTGTGCTGCTCACCTCAAATGAGGACACAGCCAGGCAATGGAAGGAATCTCCTCAATCCCACTGACACACCTTCTGTAAATGGTAAATGGCCTGTTTTTTATATTGAGCTTTTATACTCTACCTGAGTAGAAAACCCATGTTGTATAAACTAAAAGCACTTTATACAACGTGTGTCAGTTACCCATTCTCACCAGCACTTTCCATCTAACATTGACACTCCAATGGATGCATGTTAGCATCTTGCCCAAGGATATTTGGCATGCAGAGCAGAACCACCAACCTTGTCGATTAACAACTGCTCTACCTCCTTAACTACAGCCATCCTGTAATGGAACGAGTCTGGGGACGAGGGTTGTGACTACCCCATCACCCATCTCACCTACAGACATCTGACATGTATACGTGCTGGAACCCTCCTAGGTGAGGTATTTTGGGGATGTCCTACTGGTTGGAGGCTCCATGACACGTGCAGGACATATAGGAGAAATTATGTTTGTGGTTAGACTGTTGTTTTGGAGCGCTGAACCCAATTCAGCAGGAAAAATGTTTATGAATGGATGTTTAACTAAAAATAACACAATGTTGAAACTAAAAAATTGCACTATTTGCAAATAAATTCATTTGGAATTTGATACCAGCAGCCCAGTGTTGACAGGAGCATGTTTACCACTGCGTGTCATCGCCTCGTCTTTTAAGAACACTTTGTGAGCAGTAGGGAGCCGAGGAGACAAATGGCTGAAAGCAATTATTTTACTCCATTTTCCTTGAGGATTTTAGCTACTTAACAGTTTGGGGCTTCATTTGTTATATTTTTCCGTTTTTTTCTTGCTTAAAATGGGGCTTTGGGGGTGAGTACACATGCAAGTATGATTGGTCTGCTTCCAGATAAGACATTGAGTTTGTGTCACCTCACCGACTCTAACCATACCCGCAGTCTAGTTTGCTATTATTTTTGTCCATTTGATAAACAAAAACAACAAACTAGTTCATTCCCAAGTAAATTAAACCTCACCTTGTAATAAACTTGTCCTGTATTTTTGATTTGGTGGAGCGAAAAACCACTTTTGTGGGTGCCATTAATAAGTGGTCGAACTTTTGCAAAATCACACAGCTCAACATCTTCATCCAGCCAGATCTGGTTTTTAATGCCATCATCAGGACCACAAGAGGCCCAAGTCTTGCTGCAGGGTCACGCTGTGACTCTATGTACAGAAAGTTGTTGACCCACACTATGTGCAATAATACACCCACAGACTGTCACAAATGCTTATTTTGATAACACGTTGTATGGTGCTTATCTGTTATTGTCCAGATGTACCCTGCTAAATTTTGATTTATCAGACCACAGGAAAGTTTTCTGCTTTTCCTTAGTCCATTTTAAAGAGGGCCTGGGCCCTGAGGAAATGGCAACATTTCAGGAACTTGTTTAAATATTTTTTCTTTGCATAGTAGAGTTTCAGCTCGCTGAAGGTATTCACTAGCACTGGCACTTTCTTTCTTAAGGCCAAGCAGCAATTTTTAAAATACGTTTTCCTGATTTATTTTTTCCTTTGTGGAGTTCCACCTAGTGCCTGAAGCAGTTGGCAGTTTAGCATTGGATCTCTTGTGTCTTGTCCCCTGTGTACCAAAAGGTATTTGGATGAATCGTTTGATAACAATGTGTGAAATATATTTCAAAATGACATGTAGACAAATGTTATTCTTAAGTTGTTTAAATACTTGCCTGCTCAGTCTTTCAAAGAGTGGTGAACCAAGTTAACTCTTCAATCATTCATCTTATTAAATATGTTTGAGATTTACTGAAAGTATACATGGATTAACTGAACGTTTGAAATCTTCCCCTTTGGAGAGGCCAGCTTTTGTGATGATGTAGCAGGTCCAGATCCTGTCTAGGATGTGTAATTTGGAGAATTTCAGGACTAATCACGCAAACACTGTTTACAGCAGTGACTGTTGATTTTTAGGCCATTCCCATCGAGAATTTACCTTCTTAAAATCACCTTTTGTGTTTACTTGGCTTAAGGTACTCTGCAAAAACACTTGAGTGCAGCCATTAAGCCTTTCTATAGCAGGAAAAACCCTGCAATTACAATAAACCCAGTCTGCCCTTTAAAACTCTCTGGCTGACACTCTTTAAAAAAACATATTCATCAGTTCTACAGCTCAACTGGATCTCTGAGGAATCCCAGCAAGTAATCAACAGGAAGTCAGTAATAAATATATTTTTCTATATTAGTCATGTGAGGGTGTGTATCAAGGGGGCACATCCCTGTCATTTTGGACGATGGCATCGTCCGTTGTTCCAACCCTAATGATTACAGCTACTTTTATGCCTGCTCTGTGCATTAGAGTGCATATTCACTTGAAATGCAACAGGCAAACAAAGAAAAGCCAACTCTGCTGTGTACCTGTTCTGCCTCTAGGAGACACGCAGATGCTTTGTGTAAAGAGCTGAGCAGATTAGCACTTCATTACCATGGTAGATTGTTTAACGAAGACACTAAGGGAACTGAGAGGCAGCTGGATTATGACCAAGCCATGTTTTCCATTTAGACAGGATTATTACCTCAGACTGCACACCTCGTAATGGGAATATGACTTAAAACTGAGGAAAACACCAATCAGCCAATCGTCTTATGTTACTTCTAGCTCCCTTGTCTTACGATGTCTGAACTGACAGAAAACTTTGGCATCTACCAACAGCATCAAAATTAAACAACTTCAACTGCATACATTTTTAAACTGCATGTATTAATGGTTTCTATATACTCCAAAATACTGTACAGTACATTCATCTGCCAAAAGGTGGTCTATAAGTACTGCCATAATATTAATGGAATAACAAACCTGTGGTGCTCATACAGACTAAATGTACTGTTTACAGTACAAATTATGTACAGCTCCAAACAGTCTGCTGCCAGAAACGTGTCTGTCTTGTTAAAGGCTAGATGAGTGTCACAGTCTGAAAAGAACTGTGAGCAAAATGCATTAAGCAACAACATGCTTCTCTGGATGCACCATAAAGTGGCTTTATTGTATTCTGAGCAAAGGGAGGATATGAGAATAGAGATGAGGTCCAAAGGCAGTCACAGGAAATGAGTTCTGTTTGTCCTCTGTGGCACCAGGTACTTCATCAAACCTGTGTATGTGAGATATATTGTATATGTTACAGGGGCTCTGAGCACTCTGGAAACGCGTGCATAACTATGAGTAGACAACCAGACACGGCAGCAAAAGGAGTGTAATTATCCTCTTTCTGACGGGGCAGAGACAAAATAGATGAAACACATCCAGTCAGATCTCTCACTCTCTCTATATATATGTGTGATCAGATATACAGATAAAAATGCCTCAACTGAAAAATACAGACATTTCATAAGGACAAAAACAGATTATCACTTTAGCTACCATTTATTGATTAAAAGGGGACAGTGCACATCAATTAACATGCGTACTTTGACAATACAGTGAATTTTCTTCTGCACTTCTTCCTGCATTTATTGTAACTTTAAAGAGACATTCTTTATTTATGATTTACTCAAAAGACTAACAAATTGCTCTTTTGTTTACCAGCCAACAATCGCTTGTGTTATTTTTTCAGTAAAACCACAGGGCCCACATTTATTAATTTTTTTTAAATGTGTGTATGTGTGTCTATGTATGTGACAGAGTCTGTCTTTACTCTTCTTCCCATTGTCCTTTCATCCTCTGCGTCTCACGGGAGTGAAAAGGGAGACTGCAGTGTTTAAAGTGGGCCGTCAGTCTCCCCGGAGTTTCCCATCCTGTAGGAATCTCATTATCAACAACCACTGGCACATCACAGGCGAGGGATGCAAATGCATTTGTGCATATGTGCGCACACAAAAGAGTGTGTTCATGTGTAGAACGTAGAAAGTGATACAAAGAAGGCAAAAGACGAAGAGGGAAAGAGCCTGTTCACACAAGAGGCCATCATTTTGTATAATCTCAAATACTAACATGTCCGCAAGGAGCCATTTGACTCATGATGAATGCTGCTCAGTCTCAAAGATCCTACTAGCAAATAGTTAAGCTTTATATGCAGCCAACCCACCGTACTGTGCAAACGCAGGTCACACATAGCAGGGGGGAAATGCAGTGTTTCGTTGTCTCTCTGTCAACCTAAACTCTTCTCAAGTAGGAAAAACACCGGTGGCTGCCAGTGCTACCCCTCAGCCTCCTAGTAGTAGTAGATGCAGCTATGGCATCACTTTCAAAATCCTACGTTGCCTCGTTATTTTATTATTATGGTTATTTGCAAGATTTTCAGAAAATGTGACGTCTGACCTCTGACTTTGAGATCGAGGACACTGAGATTTTTTGTAGAGGTATCACTTTGGTATCACTTTGAAAATCCTACATTGCCTCATTCTTGAGTTATCAACAATATCCCATCATCGTTCCTCTACTGTGCTCTTCTTTTCTTGTTTGCTACCTTAATAGTTAAAGTAATAACTGGTAAAAAGTGCAACAGTTATCCAAACCATAGCAGACCATCACACTAATAACAGCCTAGAAAAATAATTAAGGTTTTTAAATGATTTGCACTTTGGTCACATGAAATCTCCCACTGATAATGACTGTCTGACGCAAAATTTTTGTAACTCTAAAAGTTTAATCTCAAACCAAGATGGGACTGAGAAAAATAGAAACTGTGCCATATACTGGTAGAGATGTTTCCTCCTGATGTCAGCAGACAAACAACTTATTGTTCTGTGAAAAAGCACCTTTACTGAGTCCTAGTATTCATAGGTTTTACGTTGCATCACACAGAGGGCAAAACAATCTGCCTTCCAGCTATTTTCACCAGCGTGGCTTAGTCAGAAATACCAAACAGTTATTGAATCAAACCCATCGCCAGTTTGTTCACAACTAGAATCAAGGGACAAGTGAGAGGAGTATTGTCTGTGCCATCTCTCAGTTAAAGACAATGGTCATATGGATAATGCTCATTTGAAAGAATCTGAGTGGAAACACAGACTTTCAACTGATGATTTGAAGCACTGACTTTAAAGGGCAGCTCTACCACACAGCAGCTACATTTCATGAATTCCTAATTTAAATCTAATTATTATAAACTAACTTATTTTCTGTGTTAAGGTAATTAGAGCTGGCCCAGCATCTTGCACAGTGTTACTCACTGGAAGACTAGGTAACTGGTTAGTTCAACTCCTGAGGCAGCAGGATTTCATGTAATGCTTCATCTCCACCGTCAACGGATTACTAGACTTTTAGTCAATAGTAAGCAGATCAGACTGAGCTATGCGTTAGCAGACATCACACAAACAGGCCAGCAGCTTTAATCCAACTAAATATGCACACTCCCTCAAATAGAACAGAAGTAAGACTTTTCATTCACAACTCTGTACTCCAAACTGAGTAAAATACCCTCACTATATATGCTCACCAGGCACTTTGTAAGGTACACCTGGGAGTATCTTATCCGCCAATGACATGGCAGCAACTCAGTGCATTTATCCATGCAGACATGGTCAAAATGACCTGCTGAAGTTCAAATTGAACATCAAAATGGGAAAGAAAGGTGAGACTGATCAGAGAATAGAAAATACAGAGAATTGTTAAAAAGAGAAAATATTCAGCTCGCAGAAGATCTCAATTAAAAAAAAGGCCTTATTGATGCAAATCAGAGGTCAGAGGTGAATGGCCAAACGGCTTCAAGCTGATAGGAAGGAAACAGTAAATTGAATAACCACTTGTTACAACCAAGGTACGTATGCACCTCTGAACAACAACGCCTAACCTTGAAGCAGACGGTCTTCAGCAGCAGAAGGGGACACCAGCAGCCACTCCTGTTAGCTAAGAACACTGATGTTTGGTGTGGGTGATATTTTTCAGGTACACTTTGAGCACCTTAGCACCAATCCAGCCACAGCCTACCTGAGTGTTGTAGCTGACCATGTCCATCCCTTTATGACCACAGTGTACCCATCCTCTGGTGGCTTTTTCCAGTCGGACGATGCTCCAAATCTAGAGCAACTGTATGAAGCTAACATGTCAATACTGGCCAAAATCTGTGAGGAATATTTCCAGTCCTGAAGGCAAAGAGGGGCCAAACCAGTAGCAGCAAGATATACCTAATAAACTGGCTTATTATTGGCTACTAATACGAACACATACAGATTATCTGTTGAGGCTGAAACGAAAAGGAATGCAGATCTCAAATAACATAATACTTTGAATGCAAAGTTATATATTTCCCATGTTAATTTATTGGGTCTAAAATGCATTTTGCAACAATCACGTTGGAACTAACACGTAACAGTGAGGAATAAATGGATCAACGTTCAGAGAAAATAATTATGTGCCAGCTTATTATTGCCTTTTTTAGGCTTTGAAAATCAGTACAGTCAGTGGATCTAATTCTGGGAAGGGTTAGGGTATCTCTGCAAATGACACAGGATGGTTTCCACACTGGGTGAAGCCAAAGCCAATAATGTGCTTAAAATATCACAACAGCAATGATTTTGGCTGGAGGCTAGATAAAAATAAATCCTGCTATAATTGGCAAATTTATTAAAATGACCCACGTGCGGATACCATTAAGTCTACAACCTTAGTGCTACCTTTAATGTCCGTGCATACACATACACATGGTCCACAGTCACGCCAAACAGCAAAGGTGCTTCTGAGTAATCTTAATTGAAAGGTTAAAAGTAGTTGCAGGTTTAAAGCATAAGCAAAAATCTTTGATAAACCCTACTGTTGAGAATAAAATGACATTATTGAGCCAGAATAAATGTGTATCACTGCTGTAAGAGGTGGTAAAAGCATCTCAGTGGCTCCTTATACAACCATACCACTCTTTACATGTCCTAGCCATTGCTGAAATTTGCAATACAACCGTAAAAAAGGTAAAGAGAGCAGGTGTTTTCTGTTACTGTATCAAAAAGTCATTAGGTCGCTGCAATACAGGGAGCAGGCATGTGAGGAAATGGTATATAAATACATTTTCTCCTCTGAGGTACGGGTCTGCACCTTAGAGGGGGGAAAATTTTTGATGGAAGTCAGCTTATCAAGCCAGCTTTATCTTCCCCAGACAGTTTGTAAAGAGAAAAGAAGTGAGAGAGAGAGAGTGAGAGAGAGGAAGTAGTACAGGAAAAAAAAGAAAATGGAGCAAAGGAGAGAGATGGGGAGCGAAAAACAGCCACAGGTCAAAATAAGTTACAGGACAAGAGGACTGTTGGTCGTGCCACATATACAGCTCAGTGAGGGTCATCCTGTCACAAAGCACACAGCTGGGGGACTCACCTTGATTGGTGACCTTAAATTCTTTCACCTGACCTTAAACTATACCCTCAAAGCTGCACCTCTGAGAAGTGTTGACTTTTTTTGCTTCACATTTTGTTCACATTTCACACAGAAATATCTACTGGCACATTTTAAAATCGCACACAATCCACTTCTGAATTAGTAATAAAATTCAACTGGAGATGACTATAATGGGCTATTATGCAATAATGAAAATGAAGTGTGACTTTATGATGAAAAGTCAAGATTATAAAAACAAATGACCCTGACAGTAACAGCGACTTCTAAAATCGCTGACTCTGGCTTTTATACTGCAGACATATTTGCTTCATTAAGCTGAGAAGGTGAGATCTTGAGTTCAGGACTGGCACACTGATCTCAATGAGCAAGCTGCCAAAGGTCACTCTCATAAAGTTGCTATTGTGCTAGTAAAGCAAAATGTCTTGCCACTACCATTAGATATACACAAAGAGCACCGGGGGGAAAAAAGAGCCTGTTTTAAAAATAACAGTTCCCACAGTTGACACATTTTAGAATATCTTTGCGATATTTATTTAAAAATAACAGATAACATGTCAAATACTGATACTGATGAATTTACTTTTTTGTATAGATTTGAAATGTGCTGAAAACCTTTTTTTTTTTAAAGGGACTGTCCCTGTGCTCTTTTAAGCACAGAGAATTAAAAGAAAAAAACTAATCTAAACCAAACAAAAACGGATTTTCATAGATGGCAGAGTTTAAAAGAGTTTCAATGTCACAACGTTTTTTTTCTGTGGCCACACTGACAAACTGACAGCAACTAGATTGAACAACTAAATATAACGATCCATTGAAATCCATGACTTTTAGTAGCCAGGATAAATTACAATAATTTTTTACATCCATATGAAACAACGGGATCATTAAACCATCAAGCAATCTCTACGCTCTTATTCTGAGAATCCAGTCACCCCTTACCACTTTGCACTGACTCTTCCTGTCTCCTGTTTCCCCTACTTTAAGGCCCATCAGGATGCTGCTGTAAGAATTATGCCTTACTTTAACATATTAAATCCACCATCTGTGACTGCAGCTGCTGATGGTACGCTCTCTTTGGTACTTTGTGAGCTGGAGGGTCACTTCATCTGGAACCTGAAGCTGGTGCTGCTACAGTCTTATCCCACTGAAACCCACAAACTCCAGTCAAAGACAATAGAGTCTGGGACCGTCCAAGTAATGAAACACTCAGTGGAGAGACAGCATCTTTTATTTGTGTATTTAGGAAAACATGGGTGGCGCACACACACACACACACACACACACCTTTGTGTAGCTTCAGCTTCATTAATTTTCTGTTTAAGTTTCCCTTTCAGGATGTCGGCTGCCACACTGAGATGGTGTGTGGACTGTTTCTGCCCAGGTGCCTTTTGCATGGGGTCCCAAATTTTGCAGAACGAGGGAAAAATAGATTCAATTATGATAAGAAATATATAATATGGGCATTATTCTGGTTATGTATCCAAAACTACCTTGGATTTCTGGTGATATTTATTTAAAGTGAAGTGATGGGAAGTAATATGACCTTGGATATATATTGGTTGCAGCAACTAAATAAGGGCACAGAGTCCTGTGTGAATCCTAACTAGCATAAACTAATCATCGTCACCTGTGACACGAGGCAAGGGTAGAGACTCAGTTCAGCAGGTAACTAGTCACCTAAGGGCTGATTTATTTTGGGCTTATATCTAAAGAACCTTCCATCTGGCAGAGCAGAAAACCATCAACACTGTAATTAAAATGCAATTACCACCTCTCTCCTCCAGTTACACAATAATCCCTGAGAAGTCTTTCCATCTGTGCCATACATACACACTCAAACATATAAACACATACCCTGAATATGCTCAAACAGCCATACATATAAATACGCACAAACTCTCAGCTCGCTGCCCCTGTCAGCACTCTATGACAACACAAAAGTCTTACCGCTTCCAAATCTGCTCTTCAACCCAGCTTACAGTGCAAAGCCTATCTGTTCCTCCACAAATCATCGTCTCATCCTTTTGCAAGGTCTCCTCCTTCTCACCATGGTTCCTTCAATCCTACATATCTTATTCACAACCCCCAGCGGGCAGAGAAAATAGGGAAAAACTTTCAGTAGTAGACTGTGAATTCTGCTATCCAAGCAGCAGCACTTAACTTAATGATTTTGAGCCAAACAAATCTGGACTGCCTGGACATATTTTCAGTCTTGTGTATTTGTGTTTTCTTTTCTGATATTGCAAAGAAAATTCTACTCGTATTAATTAAAAACAGAGGGAAAAATGTTTACATTGAGCTATCAAAGACATATCTGTAATAAATGCAGATATAGTGTTTTGCAAAAGTGATATCCAGCGACTTGGAAATAAACTTGTTCTTACTAAAACCTCAAAGAAAAGGAGGAAAAAAGACAAAAGCAGGTTCAGCATCTGTGTTGGTGTCTCTGTGTTGGGGGATGGGTATTGAGCTGTCCCACTAGAAATAAAACTTTAATTACTTCTGACTGAAACTGTAATTAAAGGATGCACCCTTACCTGTGTGTGCATGTGTGTGTTTCGCATGTCTGTGCACATGTTGTTGCATGCGTCTTTGAGTATGTGTGTGTGTGTCTGTGTGTGTGTGAATGCAAGGGGACCTTAGTGAGAGATAAATCACCTCTACAGACAACTTGCCGGCAAAGTTACAGAGAGCGCGGGGGTGGAAGAGAGATTGCAAAAAGAAGCAATGTGGTTAAAAAAATAGAGGTACACATAAGAGGATGAACATTTTCATTAGCATAGTATTACTATTAGTAAGGAAATAGTACAAATTACAGAAACGAAGGTAATTCAAGTTTGTAAAGAATCAAAAGTAACCGTGATTCTCCATATTGCTTTACAGTATGCTTTACATACTGTAAAACCAGCTCCTAGTGCGTTGTTTTGACCAGTTTCCTGCTGTTTTCTCAAAAAAAGAAAAATAGAACAGCAGTATGAGTCAGACAATGTATGAGCCATGCAGTCATAAACTATATTTTCATTGCTTTTGCCTCTGTATGTAAAGCCACAGAAGGAGGTGAGGGAAGAAGAGGTGGGATGACAAATAGTGGGCAGCTGAAGCCATTGGGGTTAAACACAATTGTTGTTGCAGAAAGGGGACATTATTGGAAATGGCTTTGCCACCGTGGGCGCCCCTGTTGAATAGCTTTTTCACTTCTCCCAGGCTAGCAATGATTTCCCTTTGCTTTCCTTCTGCACACACATACACACACTTAAGCGTAGAAGAGAAGGATCTGCAGTAAACTCATGGGAATTAAGTGGGTGTCAAAACAGACAGAGCTCAGTGAATCAGGGCGCAGTATAGGTAATGTAGCAAAAGGCTGAGGTGCTTTTCACAAAGCTGATGCAGTACAATGAGTATGCATAAGTATAATGGCTGATCGTCACGAGGAAGTCTGTTAAAAGACAGCCTAGTAATCTTGCTTCACCATTCCCCTAGCCCATCTTATCAGCGCATCCCCAATAACAAGACAGGAGGAGTTATTTGATTCCCGAGTCCATTCTATACCTGGCTCCAGCGACATGCTCCTCTGCTGCTCGCAAATGAGATAGCATTTCACCGGACTGTATAACCTTTACGAGCCTCTCTCACAAACAACACAATGTGCGCAATCAAATCAGACTCACTCAAATAAAAGACACTTCCCAATTGAAAGAACGGTCTGCTTGTGCGTAACAGTGCAGCCGAGTCTAGACAGAACGGACAGATTTCATAAATAAAACAAAATAATTAAGCATTTTGTACGCGTTTGATGCCGGCTTTTGTTTGCTTTGATTTTTACGCAACAGACAAAGCTTTTATCAGAGTGCAGGGAGGAGAAAAAGGCTTTGATTTTGGGAGGGGGTGGATATATTGATTTTCTTGACATTGGGCTCTCCTTGGCATTAGAGGTGTTTTTTCCTCTTGGCTCTGATTACATAGTTACAGCACAACCTAGGTTCTTTACTCTTATCTTTAAAGATAAAATAATGGCAAGAAACCATCTGCTCCTGTTATTGGAGAGCATCTCTAGCTACCTATCAAGTTCTTATCAGGGTCTATAGTGAGTGCTGCAGGTTGTATTGGAATGTCAAGCTCCACACGGCACAGCCCTTTTCCCTTAAACGAAACAACTGAATTGTGACCTTTTTACTCGTGATATATGTATCCCTTAAGTTAATATGGGCATTTAAAAATACTGAGAGAAAGACAAATAAACCTATAGTACACCACTGCCTGCAGAGTAAGAAGTAAATATGAAGAAACGTGGAAATAAAATGTGCATGATTCTGTAGTTACCTGGATTTTTTTTTTTTAAGGCAGATTCACATACACAACTTGTGCACTTTAGGTTTTCTTGCCTCATCCATCAGAGCAAACCGCTGTGGTCGTGGCAGCAGCAGTTGCCGCATTCACCATCTCCCGTCAGGCAACTACCTCCATCAGGGTGGAGCTATTACTGTGGGTTTCACCCAGGAGAATGAGAATCTCTATACTGTAGAATCATTCGTCAAAGCAGCTGAGGATGTATGGAAGGGCTATTTGTCAAATGCAGAGATGTAGCGCTGTGCAGTTAGTCTGAGGCGTGGCACGCGGGTTTACATGTCTACATATACTGCATTTTATATAATCAGCTGGAGAACATCAAGCAGCAGCTACTTTCCTCGCAGCTCTGCTTCCCCCAGCAGGGTTCCTACCCAGCAGTCTAAATCAAGACAGAGCTGTTGTCAGCCATGTGGAGGGGACAGGGAGCGTGTTAGCTCCACCAGATTGAATTAAGCTGAATCCCCCAAAGATACACATTCAGGCAGGATTCAGGTCAACTTTGAGATGACGAGCAGTGCTGTATTGATTTCTCCCAGTTCCCAATCATATTACTCCTCTTCTGCCAGCTAATTCAATTCCCTTACAGACAGTTCACAATTCAGTTCATAATTATAATGATACCAAATTACAATGTATCTTGCCAAAGAAATTGGATTAGGGGCTTCAAACTGTGTTCTTTGATTACATCAAATACCTATTGTTGGGTGGGTCATGACAAATTCGTGAGAGACTGCTCACAGAGACATAATGTGCTGAACCAACCCAGCTGAAGTGGTAATCTAACTACAACTCTTCTCACAAATTACTGTAGATTATTGCCGTGAATAAATTAAATGTGCAGTTTGTGCATGTAAGATTCATGCATAAGTTTACCAAACTTGACGGCTTAATGAATAAACTTTCATTTTTCCCGTTGCATGCTCCTGTTTTTGCTCAAAAGGCAGTTTTTGATGTAGGTCCTTTTCTGGCCTTCACTTGAAAGTCATGGTAAAGGGCAGATAGCTCTGTACTGACAAGGAGCTCAGCCTGCAGCATTGATTTGTTTACTAATAGCTGATGGAAACCCTAGAGTGCCTCTCGTCTTTACCACCAGCCGCCGGGAGATGAATAATTAATAGCTTTTTAGCTCTTTTTTTAGTTTCAAAAAGATTACTGGAAGTCCAATCAGTAATGTAATACAAACTCTTTAAAAAGCCTTTTCAAACGGTTAAAGCTGGAAACCTGTGAAAACCTTTAGTTTTGATTATGATAAGACGGTGACTGGGGGAGCTGTTAATGGTACATCGGCATGTTAATCTATAATATGGCTGTTCTCCACGTTCACTGAAGGATGCGTACATTCTGTGTGGATATTTTTACTACTAAAACAAGCAGAATGCTTTGTACAACAAACGTTAAGCCAGTTTCACGAAACTTAATGCAAACAAATAACTCTGAAATTACATCTCTCAGCTTTATTTCCGATTTAATAATAGTACCAGCACTTAATAGAGTCTGCCGAACATCACTTTGCTTGCATACACTAAAAGACAGACAACGGATGTGAGATAATATAATCTTCAGATAAACCCAAAAAGCAGAGACAAAGATCTTGCACAGAAAACAGAACACTTTAATCTTTCTTCCCCCAAGGCTATAGAAGAGAGACAGACAGGGTGAGAGAGAGATGGAGAGACTGCAAACAGACAGACTGATAGAGACGTTGATATAATTGAATGTGACTTATTCCCAGCACCCACCCAACCCTATGTCCATCTGTAGGCAGCTTTGGACCTACCACAAGCACCCACAACATCAGCCAAACTCTCTTTCCTCCTGTCACTTTGGATACACACACGCACGCACACCTACACACAAAGAGAACATCTGGAGTGTGCACCAGTGGACCTAGCCTAGTGCCAACCTGCCTAATAGCCTATGGAGTCAATTATAAGAGGGGAGAAATGTTCTGGCTTAATCGCTAATGGTGCCATCTGGATAATAGCAGATTTCAGAGAGGAACTTTTGCTTCTTCCTCTTACCTGGTCATCTGGGGATGTCTCATTTGATCATTGGCCTGTTTTTGGAGAAATGGGGTAGAACCAAAGAGAACAAAACCATTTTTTCACATTTAAAAGTTGATGCGGCATCTTTTCATATATGTTTAGATGTCATTTTTCTTCGTCTTTCTTGCTCTCTCTGTCATGCAGGAAACTGCATGACCCCCGCATTCTGTTACTTTAACTGTTCAACAACTGTAGCCTTTGAAAAACACATTTGATAGAAAGACCTACTGAGATGTTTTTCTTTTCTGCTGAAATTCTGAACTTTCTTACATCTGTCTGTGTTGTGGCATTTTAACTCAACACAACACTCTATCGCTCTGAGCACATTGCAGCGGTATCAATCTCCCCTCTACAGCAGGTGATATTTTAACAAATGTGCTCCTGCAAAAGCCAGTAGAGCTGAGGGCCAGAGAGGTGCAGGGTTATTTATTGAGACCTGTGAGGAGTAATGGCAGGGGCAATGGGCAGCTAGGTAGGAAGGCACGAAGGCAAGCAAAAGATGCGACAACGTGGAGATTGCCCTAAAAACACAGGGGACTGGAGGGAGTCCAGAGACCGAGGGAAAAGTACAAGAGAGGGGTGGTTGGAGAGCTGATAGATTGAAAAACACATTTACTTAGCAACTGGCATAGCACTGCTCACAAATCCAGTTTGGCATGAAGGACAATTTGGAAGAAAAACAGGACATCCAAGGGAGTGAAATAGAGAAAGAATTACCCAGCTGTTAGGGTGTAAGGTGAAAGAGTATTTACATAAGACTTGAAATATAGCATGCTGTACATTTACCAAATTACGTGTGATTTTACATCGTGATGAAACAGCCCTATTAAAAATCGTCTGAAGCCATCTGATCCACAGACAGAAGGTGTTTCTGATCCTCGTCTCCTTTGCTTATACATTTCAATATCGGTGACAAACACATCTTCATTAAAAATGTAAATGTCTAATCGTGTATCTGTACAGACTGCTGCTTGAACAACCAAATGAAAAGCTCAATTGGCAGGTCTATTGCTACCATGTTATCGCGTACATTTAAAGGGGCCATCAAAAGCTTAATGGCAAACAGTCAAGACTCCTTAACACAAGAGTGTGTGCATGTGCGTGTTTCTTGGCCATGTAGAAAAGGTTCCCACTGAAACTGGAAACCTACCGTGGCCACATGGAGGCAGCACACAGGCTTGCACAAGTCGTGATGACTGTTGTGATTCAGAATGGAAAATGACTGAACAAGCCTGCTCGCAAGAAGGAGGACTTAAATACGCACTGCCTTGTATTGTCTGCCTTTTTTAATTACTCACAAACCGCAAACAAGCGGGCACTGAGTTCAACATAATTAGGCCTCTGAAATCAACACAGCAGCACAGAATGAGAGAGCAGAAGCTCACACACGAAGACTCCGAGCTAAATGTTCTGCACCCAACTCAAATAACACCTGACACATGCCACGCCTTAATTGAAAGCCCAACAGCAGCAGGAGAGATGTTACTGTGAGGTAAAACAAATGTGCCTTTGATTTGTTATTATTTGTATGGGAAGGGGTTAAAGAAATAAGCGTGGGGGCTAATGGCACTCTGACAAATGGAGAACAGAGTATATGAACCATGAAATGAACACTCTGACAATTGGAAGGCAGGAGGCTTTCAGCACCATGGTCAGCAACAAAGTGCCTGCAACATCTCACTGCTTGAGTGATGTATTCAGAAAGCTAAGGAGAGCTGGGAAGAACAACAGAGGACGACATAAAAGGCAGAAGACGGCGGAAAGAAGGGGAGGTGCATAAAATCAAAACACACACACACATGGGCATACGATTGTGTCTTGGAGATTAAAAAGAGGAGGCATATTTAACCAAGTCAGAAAACAAAGTGGTACACACACAGAGGAGTAGCTCATTTCAAATTAGAATAGAATCAAATAGAATTTTAGTTGAAAGTAAGGTCAAGATAAGATGTGTATTTTTTATGCCAGAGTCTGTAAAAGTAGCTGTCAGTCTGTCTGTCTCCAGGTAAGGTGTGAGGGAGTTTATCAGGGTAGAGCAGAAGGCAGAGCTCAGATAAAACTAGAAGGAGAAAATAACCTCCACCACCTGGTGGTGTGGCTTTTTCACATTAATTGTTGTTGTGGTGCAGTATACAGCCATTAAACAGTAAATAAGTCATTACCTATGCTGGCTGCCAGGGTGCCCTGTGCCAGGACCTGTATTTGTTGCAGAGAAATAGAAGTGGTGGGCCCTGCAGGCAGAGAGGCTGAGGTTAATGCAGCTGGGTTGACGACAGGCAGCAGAGGTTCCTCTGTGCAGTCAACTAACCCACAAACACTTGCACACACCTATGTAGTATCACAGTATCACTATTTGTCTATATCATTTAGGAAAAATAGGACATAAGTGACTATATAATTAAATGCTGGTAATCTAAATTAGAAGGTTATCCTCAATGATTAATAATTAACACTGACCTATGAATCACTCAAGGATAAAAACTGATAACTCAAGGGACAAACCAGCGTTGTGTCTACACATAACAGACAGCTTAGCAAAAAACCAATTTTAAACTGAATCTTTAGGTACTTTGTTACTGTTTCAAAAACAAATAATTTATTAAAGATAACACAGTTTGACAGGCAGAAGTATTCTTACACCATCAAGGTGATTCCGAAAGAGTTTTAGACAAAAACTTTGCACATCTCAGGATGGTGTGCAATGTGTCATTAAAAAAATGGAAAATGAAGAACAGAGGAACAAGTGGCAGGCCTAAAAAACTATCTAAAGATGTCCTTAAGAAGTAGGAAAAAAATACAGCAGAGACCTGACACAGGACCTGAGAGATGCAGCTGACCCTTCCAGTCATCCATCTACTGTTCACCGAAGCCTCATCAAAAATGATATTAATCGAAGGGTGGCTGTCAAGAAGCTATTCTCCCGGAAGGGAAGCACAAAGAAAAGGCTGTATTTAAAATCAGTAGCAGCAGGTCTGGATGGATCCAAATTTGAAATCTTTGGTTCAAATTGTCAACCTGTATGGACGATGTCAGGAGAGTGGTACACCCATGGTGGAGGCTCCGTCATGGTTTGGGGCTGAATTTCAGCCAGTGGTTGCAACAACTTCATTTTTCAATATAACAGTGATCCCAAACACACCGCCAATGCAGTAAAAGCAAACCTGGATAGAAAAACACACAGTGGAACACCATCAGTCATGGATTGGCCCCCCAGAGTCCAAACCTCAACATTCTTGACAGATCTTCTTGGCTGTTTTTGCCTTATGCACTGTAATGTTTGCATTTTGCAGTAAACTGCTGCATCTATGGATTTCCCACTTTTCAAGCAAAATATAAACAAGAAGCACTGCAAGAGTGCAAACACCAAGACAGCTCACTCTCTGGACAGCATTTACTTTAAACAGAATACTGCTGTATTTTCTTTGTTCTTTTTAAATGTATTTTAAAAAGTTTGTAGTGCAGTAAAAATCAGATAAGGCATGGCAGATAAGAGTAGGTAATGGATAGACGGTATTGATTTGGCATTAATGACTTATTAGATTATTATATAATAATATATTACAGTATATTTCAATGTAACTAAGCAGATCATTCTCTTTCTCAAAGTTTGTTTGAAGATATAACACTTTATCAAGTCAACGTTAAAGAAATGTAGATGTGAAATGTAAAAGTGACATCAGATATATTAAGATGCACACTATAATGTAATATTTAGACACCCTCTATATACCAGTATCATTTCCTAAATGTTGCCAATACAAACAAACGTAACAAAATTTTAATTAAGTTTAAAGATAAAATACATTTTATGATAGTTTACCGTATCTGAGCTTGAATAAGAGATCTGAGGTCCGAAGTAACGTGATATTTAGAATTCCTATATTGTCAACTCAAACAGTAGTAAACATAGTTTTAAAAAGATCTATGTAGCATTATCATCACTTTGATCTTCAGATCAATCTATTGGTCTTGAAGGAGAGGTCAGAGGTCAAATATGACATGATATTTTTAATCCTTAAATGCTAAATTAATGATGATATGTTGACCATGCACTCCACACTTGTAATAATCTGAGTTTCTAACTTGTAACGCTTTTTATCAATATTTAATCAATAAATCATTAAGCTGATCTCGAAGACCTCGGTGGAAGTGGGTCAAATTTTGTTAACATGACCCAGCTCTACATCCCTACAAAGTTTAATCCCAATATATTCAAACTTTACTCCAACTTTTCAAGCTGTCGTGTTTACAAACAGAATGATGACACGCACGCAAACAATACCAAAAACATAACCTTGTTGGTGGAGGTAATGAGGGGTGGCTTGAGACTTGCACAGTACTGTATGTCAAAAATATGACATCATATATGCAGAAAGAGACTCGATACTGTGATTTCTTTTCTTTTTTTTTAAAGAGGCTTTCTTCAAATCCTCCAATGTGGATTAGTATGTTCACTGTTTTTCATCATCCTGAACAAGGAATAAAAATGTAAAATATACACTGTTATACGTAACAATGAAGATGAAGCCGATCCCACTAGTTTATGCTGGATTATAATTACATTAATTTTTAATCCCACAGCGATCTTCCAGTTTAGTCACAGGAAATCAGATGCAAGAGAATATAAATGAGTTTTAATATTGGCAAATGTCAACCTGAATGAAACGATGATGCAATGAATTGTAAGTACAAAATGGCCAAATGCATTCAGAAAATAACAAGTAACTATGCTGTGAACGCAACAGGAATGACTTTTAACACAACACGTATCAGCAGCTGAACACACCCGTTTCCATCTGTGGTGAAATCTAACCATTCTTGGTTTGCAGCTCCAAGTGAATAAATGGGGATTAAGCCTAATTCTTTCTAAAATATTATGAAGTTTTTTTTTAACAAAAACTTGCCCTGGGCGTTTTTATATTTAGATTCTAAATATTCTAAAACTCTTAAAGGCATCTTTATCATTTTATTTATGGAAATTCATTTTTAAACCTTAAAAAACAAACCCTTTATTATTGGATAAAATTAAAGGGCTTTAGCACTTTTCTTGCGGGAAAACTGAGTTGCTAAAATGGCTAAGAAAATAGCTTAATGGGGACCAATCATACTCAGATGGGTGGGGCTGCTGTGCTCAGGGAACGAGGTGTTAAACGCTTTAACGTATTTAAATTTGAGCCATCTCATGGTCGTGGATTTTACTGAGGATACCTAAACGTGAAAGCATGCAGACATGGACTGCTAGCTAAAGCTAAAATCAAACGCAAACCGCAAAACGAGTGGAGCTGATGTCATCACTAATACTCAGATTCCTCAGTGAAGCAACAGTTCAAAGAAGCGAAACCCTTGCATGCCAAGCTGTTGAACTCCAAACTCAAGGCAAGGCAACAAGTAAAGCACATGGACTATATATATCATGTAGATGAGTGTGCATGTTTTTTTTATGTTACTTTTATTCTCTACCATAACTTCTAAATTTGTGACAAAGTATGCAAAAAAAGCTTGACAAGCAACAAGCACAGGATACAGATGGTAAAGTCCCCAGCAAAAGTGAAAGCCGGGGTTTTCCGCTCAAAGACGAGAGCTTTGCCAGATAAAGATGGGCTGTTTGTTTGCAGGTTACGCATCAGTTCAACAAATGACATTTTCAGACATAGTTCTGAGAGATTCATTGTAGACAGTGAAGTTAAGACAACAAGCACTGAAATTATCGGAAGGTCTGGTTGTTCTGGGCTGTTTGTGTGCGCAGCTGGAACTCTCAGTCTACAGCTTTTCACGTGCTGTGCCACATTTCTGTCTAGTAGCTTTTGTGTTGGTAAAATGTGTTGTGATGTTCTCTCTACAGTGGTTACACAAAAAAAGCATATCAATACATGTTTTGCTGGGGGGTAAAAAAAACAAACAATCTTTGTTTGTTAAATCCATCACCAATTTTCCCTCTTTTAAAAATGTTCTGACTACATGTATCAGTTATTTTGAGTAATAAGGCAACTTAAATATATAAAATCAAAGGTTTATACTTTGTATTAACTGAATACATACCAATCAAGTACATTTCATTCAAACAGATTCCATTCAATTTAATATGGTTTATGTTGTACTTATGTAACAAAATTACATGGAAAATTTACATGTAATCAAATTACATTAAGTCAGCATATTGGGCATAAATATTTTTTTGAGTGTAGCTGCAGGGCATGTCAGAGTCTCATTCATTATTGTTCCCTCATACCTGTTCCCTTGGATGTGATATCATGTTGATGAATTGAATGAGAAGCCTAACATGTTAAAATATCCATATCTAAAGAGCACTTATCAAAGATATGCTTATATTTGCATTATATTGCCAAATTTACTTACTCACCCATCCAAATTAATAAGGGTGTTCCAATCGCTAAAACCAAGAAGCTAGTCATGCAGACTGCTTCTACAAAATTGGTGGAAAAAATGGGTCACTGTCAGGAGCCCAGTGATAGGATGCCACCTGTGCAACAAGTCCACTCGTGACATTTTCTTGCTACCAAATATTCAACTGTTGGTGGTATTACTGTATAACAAAGTGGAAGTGATTGGGATGACAGCAACTCAGTCAAGTGGTAGGCCACCTAAAAACACAGAGTGAGGTCAGCGCATGCTGAGGCACATAATGCGGAGAGGTCACCAACTTTCTGAAGAGTCAGTCGCTACAAACCTCCAAACTTTATGTGGTCTTCAGATTAGCTTCATTGAATGGGTTGCCATGACTAATCAGCTGTATGTAAGCCTTGCATCACCAAGCAAAATGCAAAGTGTCGGATGAAGTGGTGTAAAGCAGTGGTCCTCAACCTTTTTTTTGCGCCACGGACCGGTTTATGTCTGACAATATTTTCACGGACCGGCCTTTGAGGTGTCGCGGATAAATACAACAAAATAAAACCAGTACCGGTACCAAATAAAAGAAGATTTATTCAGAACACTCAGGAAAAGAGCCAGGGAAACCAAGTTAACGATAAAAACGATTAAAACAAATAACGATAAAAACCAATAAAAGCCCTGAAAACCCTAAATTTCACATCCGAGCCTGAACTCTTGTGGCCTGGTACCAAACGGCCCGTGGCCCGGGGTTGGGGGCCGCTGGTGTAAAGCACCTGCCACTGGACTCTAGAGCAGTGGACCCGTGATCTTTGGAGTAATGATTCCCTACTTTTTCATCTGGCAATCCAATGGACATGTCTGGGGTTGGCAGTTGCCAGGAGAACTGTACTTGTCTGACTGCACTGTGCCAAGTGTAAAGTTTGGGGGAGGTTGTTTTTCAGGAGTTGGGCTCAACTCCTTAGTTCCAGCAAAAGGAACTCTTCATGCTTCAGTATACCAAGACATTATGGACAATTTGTTGCTCCCAGCTTTGTGAGAAAAGTTTGGGAATGTCCCTTCCTGTTCCAACATGGCTGTGCACCAGTGCACAAAGCAAGGTCCATAAAGACACAGATAAGTGAGTCTGGAAGTCCTAACCTTAACCCAACAGAACACCTTTAATTAGAGCAAGGCCTCACAAATGCACTTCTGACACACTCCTAAACATTGTGGAAAGCCTCTCCAGAAGAATTTAAGCTGTTATAGATACAAAGGGTGGACAGACATCATTTAAACCCTAGTGTTTAAGAATGGTATGTCACTTAGATTCATATGCTTGTGAAGCTAGTTAAGAAAATACTTTTGGCATTAAAGTGTATTTGTAAACTGGAGGGTGAAACATTTAGTGAATACATATTAATATTAATGTTAAAATCCTTGACTTAAATGCAACTATTGTACTGATTATAGTAGTATTGCACTAAGTATAAGTACACACAAATATATGAATATATTTAGTTTTTTAGACTGTTTTCCATTTATTGATAAAAACCCTTTATTTCTATATCAACTTTAAGGCTTCTTATCTTCAACCTCAAAGTTTTAAACATATGTCGTTCTAACAGGACAGTCACAGTGATCCACCCCCCCCCCCCCCCTGAGTTGATTTGGTCCACGCCCTGTTACAGTAGGTGAAAACTAAATCCATGCCAGCTAACAGTGCCAGAACACAGTGGATAACACAAAATCTGTAGACAGGCTTTCCATAGCCAGCGATCAAACATCTTTGCTGTCACTGACAAAATGAGAAGTCAAAATAAATATCTTGTGTGTGGGCTCAAAAAAAACTTTAAATTCCACGTTCTGGCTGACAAAATATGGTGTCAAATCTAAAAGACAAAAAAGGGCTAGGCGCCAAAATGAAAACATCCCATCCTATCGCTCACTATCAGTGAGCAATGGGGGCTGGTGTTATTCTAATAGGACTGTAATTAAAGCTTCCATCTCATCTCACTTGTGCGCACTCTGTCTGAAAACACATGCACACAAGCACACACTCGCGCACACATGCAGGGAATCACAAAAATGCTTTGTTCCTCCCGCCCACTTCAAGTCCATCAAGGGGTGTGCATGTGTGTATACGTGTGTGTGTTTGGGAGGGGGGGTTAAAATCATTCTTAATTACACATTTGTCACATGAAAAGCATTCTGCCTACTTTGTATGAGCTCTAGCAGTCTGATTAATTCAGCTATCCTCACATTCCAACTGCTCATTATACACCAAACTTCCACTCTTCACTGTCTTTTTTTTATCTATGTCTTCCCCCATTTCATTTTCTTCCTTCATTCCTTTGGTTCTTGACATTTTTCAGGCTCTTCATTTTAGTGTACTGATGTATGCTTGCCAGATCCAGTAGCCACAGAGGCAAGCTTCTCCTTGGGGACTCAGGGTTTGACAGCACACATAGCCTGTCAGTGTTCACTGCTGGCTAATGATGATAGGACAATTAGAGTGGAGAGGAACAATCGGTTTCTTGCCATTTATGTAGCTCTCCAGCTATCATCTTCTGATTCTGATTCTGATTCTGATTCTGATCTTCTATACAAACGTCCCTGATGTATTAGAAAGAATCAAATTTCTCATATAAAATCTTTACATACTGAGTTTTGGCTGGATCTACTCTGAAGCGACACACTGGCTGGCCACTTTATTAGGTTCGGCTTTCTCATACCAATTTTGTCTTAATTCTTTGTGGCGCAGATCTAAGAAGGAACTGGAAACGATCCTCAGAGAGTTTGGTTCATAACAGTATCACGCAGTTGCTGCAGATTAGTCAGCTCCACATCCAATCTACCCTTACACAACATGCCAAAGGTGCTCTGCTGGATTGAGATCTGGTGACCTTTGAGGATACTTGAGAACAGTGAACTCATTGTCATATTCAAGATACCAAACTAAGATCATGCTGGAAGTAGCAATCAGAAGATGGGTTGGGCTGTGGCATTTAAATGATGCTCATTTGGTACTAAAATAAACCCCACACACCATTACACTACCACGAATGGATCCATGCTTTTGTGTTGTTTACACCAATTCTGACCCTACCATCTGAATGTCCCAGGAGAAATCAAGACTCATCACACCAGGCAATGTTTTTTCCAATCTTGTTTACTGATTTTCATGAGCCTGTGCAAATGGTAACATCGGTTTCATGTTCTTATCTGACAATAGAAGAATCTGTTGTGGTCGTCCAGCAGCTTCAAGGTCCGATGTTGTTGTGAGATGTTTGTCTGCATAGCTAGCTTGTAATGAGTGGTTAAAGTAAAGTCAAATTTTATTTAGAAACAGTAAATAGACATGTCTTATTCACACAAGCACTTTTATTATGTCTAAATGCTTTCTATCCAACACTCACACTCTGATGAAACTCAGTCTTTAGCATGTAGGGACTGAAACACCAACCGATCTGATTTCGATTGGTTGATGACTTACTCTGCCTCCTCAGCCACAGCCACGCCTTTATTATGAAAGGCCGCATACAAATTTTACAAAGTGCTTTACAACAAGTTTTTAGCTGCTTTTTAAAAAACAGATCACCAAGTCCACAGATCTCGGTCTCAAAGGGAGAGAGTCCCAGACTTGTGTGCTTGGAAGAACTCTGTCGCCCTTAGTTCTCAACCTTGTATGATGTATTGCCAGCAGGCCCTGATCACATGACCTCAGGGACCTGCTGCTCATTTGAGTTACTGCTGCCTTCCTATCAGCTCAAAGCAGTCTGGCCATTCTCCTCTGACCTCTGATTCAACAAGGCATTTTCACCCCGCTGCTGCTCACTGGACATTTTCTGTTTTTCAGGTCATTCTCTGTAAACCCTAAACATGGTTGTGTGGAAAAATCTCAGCAGTTCAAAACACACATACACCAGCTCACCTCGCACAAACAACCATACTACATTCAAAAGTCACTTAAATCAACTCTCTTCCTTCATTTGAATTTTAGCAGGTCATACTGACCACAACTGCATTCCAACATGTTCTGACTTGCTAAAATGTGATTGGTTGATCAGATATATGCGCCAAAGAGCAGTTGAACTAATAAAGTGAGTGCAATTTTAAAAATGAATAATAAAATGTTAATGGTAACAGTGCCCCCATAAGATACACTATACCCATTCTTACAGAAGCGCATTTGTGAGGTTAGACACTGATGCTGATATCTATATACTAGGGGTGCAACGATACTCGTATCGATATTGAACCGTTCGATACAGTGCTTTCGGTTCGGTACGCATATGTATCGAACAATACAACATTTTTAATTTATTTGAACAACTTTCCTTCTGACGATGCTGTCTGTGTTGAGCGCTCAGTGGATCTGCGTTCGACAGTGCAGCCTAGGCGGAGTATGCGAACGCAGATTCACTGAGCGCAGGGCAAACTAGCGAGACAGAAGTTAAGCTCTCCTTGCAACATGGCAAAGTGAACCTCCCCCACCCTAATTCAGATGTGGCGTTTGGAACTATTTTGGTTTTCATGTGAAGTATGACCCTGAAGGTAAGCGCGTCATGGACAAAAGTAAAACAGTATGTTGGATGTGCCAGGCAATGCTCAATTACATTGGTGGGAACTAGTGCGTTAGCGCAGTTAGCTCGTTAACGTGTTGGCCGTCCACCCCCAGGCACGGGGCGATCCGCAGTAGCTCGTTAACTTGCCGTGTTGTGGCGTTAAGGTCATTTCAACGAGATTAACGCTAACAGCACGAGTGGGAACACAACGAATATGACTGCACATTTACTCCGACATCATCCTAGTGCAAAGACAAGTGGAAGCAGACAAAAACAACAAGCACGCATGCTACAAACTTTACCCGAGTCATTTAGACAGCCGTTAGCACAGGATTCTCCTTATGGGGACCTGATATGTTTAATGTGCTGCTGAGAATATAGCCCAGAAGAAGCGTATAGTATAGCTTTTATTTTGGAAAGAGCCATTTCTCTGTAATAAACTCTCTTTTCCAAAGATGAGTGATTCCTCAATCAGATATATTTATCTTTTTTATTACTTTGTTGTTTCAGCAACATTACATTTAAAAACTGTACTTTTGAGTTAAAATATATATTTATAATTTTAATAAATGATAAATTAAAAAGGCATGAACATTTTTTTTGTATCGAAAAAATATCGAACCGTGACACCAAAGTATCGAACCGAACCGAACCGTGAATTTTGTGTATCGTTGCACCCTTACTATATACATATAATTTGTCTTCCTCTTGGGGTTGTGTCCCATTTTGCATTGCATGGTGAGCAACAACAGCCCGCTGATTAGCAGTGCCGCCTCACAGCAAGAAGATTCTGGGCTCAAATCTGCTGGCTGTCTGAGGAGTTTGGAGTTTGGAGAGAAACCGAGAAGAAAGATGTCCTCCACTTTTCAACCAAAAGATTTGACATAAAAGGAATTCACTTTCGAGACATCTTTTGATGAAACTTTCATCAGACAACTTTTCACCTTTCCCTGTTTAAGCAAATATCAACTTTGCTAGATGCAAAGCTGTCTTTTCAACATCTTTTCACAGAGCTTTTGCTGGGTGGGAAGACACCAATTAGTTGGTTATTTCTTACTAATCTGTGCAAATTAGTGTTCAATGTAGAGTCTTTTACTGACACTTTGACAAAGAATTTATACTTGCATGTGAAAATGCAGTTAAATCCCTCTCACGAGGAAAGGTCATGGTTTTAACTATATTTATTTTAGCAATACCACCACAATCCATGTTGACCATGAGCATTGTGGTGTAAAAGAAAGTCTAGCCCTACTTTTGTTGTGAAACATTGTTCATCTGTTTGAGCTATTTTCATCCTTTGTGAGCTTACAGGAAAGCAGAGGTCCACTACATCCCAGGAGATGCTAAAACGCAGCATCACAAAGACAAACAACATCTGTTTACTCTCAAAACACTCTGTAGCAGAGCTGCTGCCATGGTGGAGATATCACACATGCAGGCTGAACAAAGCAGTGAGGTGTCTGTATCACACAGTGATCGCCAATCTAAATCGTGTTTTACAGAGAGGCCCTATAAGGTTTGCTTTGCTTAGAATCTATGAAAGTGACGGTCCTTTGTGAGAGTAGAGCCAAGCTTTGCAACTTGAGGATGCTTGCTGTTGGACAAAAGTTCTGACCATAAAATTTCTTTTGCTGAAAAGGTGGAAGAAGAAGAGAGTCCGGGTGTGTGAGAGAAACACTGATGTTTATTTAGAACCTGGCAGATTTCAAATGAATGTAGTTATTGTAGCTCCCCAGGTTATGATAATTTTACACTCATCACCTCCTGATTTCTTAGTGTTCTGCACAGTTGTCAGGCGTGCATATTTCAGAGCAACAAATGTTATTATTAGACAAAGATAAAAAATCAAATCATCATTTAAAATTGATTTTTTTGTGATCTGAAACGTAAGTTTCGCAAATATGCAAAAAACTAAGAAATCAGAAAGCGAGCTTGTTTCAGAAAACAAAAAACATCACATAAACCAACATATGAATGCTGCCTCAAGCTCTCCGGAAGGTCCCTGAGGCCTGAACGAAGCAAGAAACAAAGGACAAAAGACAAAACTGATTTTTACCGGCTTCATATCAAACATCAGTTTTGCTGAACGCGTTAAGAACTTGACAGCACACATTTTGGAGGTGGTAGAGAAGGAAAAGACCAAATCCATAAGACCTTACACTCTTTTATACTTTCTTGATCCTAAAATATCCATGATATGAAAAGTAAACAACTAATCTTGAAAAAAATATTTTTACTTTTCACTCCTGCAGAAAGCTCCTGATAGTTGCTCTGATAAATTGTTTGTTTCTTTGAGAGATTCCTGAATGAAAGTACCTATAGCTAGTTTGACACTAACAACTACAACAGCCACATTTTTTTGGAAATGCACCAGTGTGAAATAAACGCATTGCATCACAGAGAATACCCTGACAGTCTCTTGCAGTTAAATACATGAAATACAACTGTGTGTGTTTTTGTTGATGTGCCCACCCATAGCAGGTTACCACCACTGACACATGAAAGATTCATAGCAGATGTGACCAAAGCATCTCAGAACAGGAAGTTGTAATCCCTGGAGGCTCTGACACACACACACACACACACACACACACACACACACACACACACACACACACACACACACACAGCCAGTGCCTACCAGACTGAATAATCACTGTTTTGTTTTATTGACATTTGGCTTGTGAATACATACCTGCAGACTCCTAAGATGGACAGAACAAAAACACACATTTGAGACCTCAGTCTTGATTTACAGAGTTGCACAATGTTGACAACATCTACCCCAAGGTGCTGGCAAGAGACAGAATTCTTCATGAGCCACTGGCTATCACACATACACATGGAAACACAGGCACTATACCCCTGTTCTCAGGAAACACATTATATCTTTCTATATCAGTGTATTAGTGACTAAGTATGCATGCTCTTGCCACTAGAGAGACCATAAATGTCTTTCCTCAAAGCTTGCTCTTTGGGTGAGCAAGCAACATGCAGCTAGCTAGCTAACCCAGTGTCACTGACAGTGGGTTGGAGTAAATTAGTGCAACTAGTCTGACCTAACCACATGGGGTGTGAGAGCAGTCTGAGTATCTGTCCTCCAAATTCTGCAGCATTACCTGTCTCTCTCACTCACATTTTTGTCTTCTAGCTACACAAAAACAAGAAGGTGAGATAAACTAATATAACCCCCCCCCCCCCCCCCCCCCCCCCCAGAAAGAAATAGAGAAAGATAAAAACCCTCTCTTTTAACCTCTATTTTACAATTTTGCAAAGACTCACAGTGTAACTGCATAATAACCAAGGCACCCCATCCACCCATGGGTAACTACTTGACAACCAACGACAAGACTGAACAAGACACTGACTGTGATGCACTTTACTCTGTAGTCACAAATCAACATTTAGGGGGTGGTCCTGAAGAAGCTCCGTTACACATGGTAATAATGCATCGGTTTAATTAAGAAGCTTGCTGATTTGCTTTCCTTACTTAAGATCGCTATACCTTCGTTGTCTGATAAGGACCATCACAGGAGGTAAAGAAGTCAAATTAGTAGGGTGTCTGTTTGCATTAATAAAAACACTGATGTTTAACACGAGTGCACTGCTAACATATTTAACTTTTTATTTGTATCATTTTATCTTATGTAGTGAAAAATATCATACTAAATTCCAAAGAAATCCAAAGGCTGAGTATCTTCTCCAGCATTCTCAGCTCTTCGGATCCCTTTCACTGTAACATTCACACAAACGTCGCTTTTGCCAAGGATGTATTTGTCCACTGTAGTGGGTCTAACATTATGCAGTTGTTTTGTATGTACTAATCTAGTCTTACTGTTGATTTAATAACATGAGCACTAATTCGAGCCAGCAGCATTAAAATCAAATCAGTTAAATGATTCGGCCTAGCTAAGGATGAGGAATGAAATTTTCATGCGATGGCAGAACAGTCAGTTGTTGTTAATGCTGACTAAAGACAGCAACCGTGTTGTGCTGTATTCTATATTAAATAAGGGAAATAAGTTTATAAACTGCTGTACATCGAAAATAAACATCTTAAACTATTATTCCAGATTAACAACAGAGACACAAATAAGCTAGCAAGCAGGGAGAGAAAGATAAAGATATAGCTTGATACAGCACGTGTTTAATGGGTTTAAGCCCATCAATCCCAGGTCAATATTTATTCTTATTAAAATTTTAGCAGAAATTGAAGTGGATGATGTAGAAATGTAACGAAAGCTGAAGCTCTGATCGTTCCAGTTATGTGGTGTGTCACTCACTGTGCAGTACACTGAAATGGGCCTTCATCTTGCTTGCTTAAACGATAGCTACTATGATGCTGTAAGCACACCAATAGTGTGTGACAACTGATGCTAACCTGACAGCAATATAGATTATATTCTCTGCTCAAAGCCTATTATTCTTATATCATTCAGGTACATCAATCACGTTTATGAAACTTATAAACAAAATATTTTGTGGAGAAGTGGTTGCTCCCTGTGAACTTGTAATCTTATTAGAGGTTGGTGTTTTGGGCAAAAGATCAAAAGAGGTTAAATCAAAATCCACAATCTCGAATCACAATCCTCCCCAAAGATTTCTGTAAGCTCAAAATCATATGACTAGCTGTGGATGTGGCTGCCTAGATACAAAATCAATCACTTCAGCCTAAAGGTCCATTTCACTTAGGCTGGTCCTTGACAGGATCGGCTGGATTCCATTCTTCTGTGATGAAAGGCTCTGGTTATTAAAAAAAACGTAGCACAACAGCTAAACAAGTCACTTTTACTTGTAAAAATGTATTGTTTGTTCAATCTCTTTGCCTCAGTCACACAATCACACCTGGTTGCTCAGGAAAAACGGTTGGCAAATGGTTGCTGGTGGTTTCTACCTGTCACAAAGAGCGCACTGCATAAAAACAACTGTAGCACCGTCCTGGTGGCAGCCTGTTGCAGCAGCTCTCTATGTTTGTCACGTTTTTTTTCCCTTCTATTTATATCTCTATTTCCACACTTCATTTTTATACAGCTGCTTTGTTGTCTGTTGTAGGTATGCTGCTATGACAACTCAATTTGGATTTTCATTAATTTTGATTAATAAAATTTCTGTCATCTGATTCTGAGTGTTTGCAGACAAGTTGGCATCTTCCATGCAAACTATCGATCTGTTTGAGACCAGTGCAATTACAAAGCGTTTTTTTCGCGCAGTAACATATACCTCTTTGTATCCAATTTCACCTAGCAACTGCAAGCAACCTCCAGCCAGGTACCACTCACCAGACAGTTGCGGACACACAGTGTGCATACAGAGAGGAAGATCCTGGTGATGGATGGATGGATGGATGGATGGATGGATGGATGGATGGATGGATGGATGGATGGATGGATGGATGGATGGATGGATGGTGGAGACAAAGAATACTAATGCAATGCACAACATTGCAGGCACTCTCATCAGATGGTGCATATTAGAATAGTAACTCGTCAGCAGCATCCCGAAACAATAAAACAGCAGTCGACAGACAGCTTAGCCCATCAGTACACTGTTAAATTACAGCCATCAGCACCCCCCTCCCCCTCTGGATCTAAACTCTCATCTCTAGCACCAGGAGAACAATCTGCAGAGTAATTAGCCTCCACCAACAGACAGTTACAGAGAGAAGGAGGACGTTTGGCTTGATTAAATTATTAAACCACAAACAAAAAACAAAAGCAGCATCAAAGAGGCACTGCGGCTCTCCTTCAAAGCTCCTCGCTGTTCCCTAAATACAGAATACAGAGAACGTCTTCTCCCAAGCCACTAGTTGGCATAATTAGCTAAATGTGTGCGTTTGTGCACAGGTGTGTGTTAGTGTGTATGTGTTTGCTGTGATTGGACCCATTCCTCCAACTGCTATCTAAAATAACCAAGCGGTTAACGACAACACGATGCCAGGGACCCTCCTACCGCCACCCCTCCCCCACAGCAACAGACGCACACATCACACACGTCTACACACGTACACATTAAACAATACTCTAATTACAACATTTATAACTCCCTCTTGCCTCGCAAGTCTCCCCAACCCCCAACCCGCAAATCTGTGAATCTGGAATTGAATTTAGCCCAAGTTGAGGGCTGCGCTGGCATGAAAAGACTATTTGATTAGAACGGCAGTTGTTTCATTTGTGGTGCAGCAGATTGCAGAGCCTCTCTATCCGGTGTGCAATCTGTATTCATTACTCGGTGTAAAAGGATGATCCATGTCCTGACACCAGGCTCATCATTTCATGCAGATGCACAGCAGCTCCACAAGGCCCTTACTGAGTCCCCATAAAATGCCTCCTGCTGAAACCTCGACAACGATCCTCTCGCTTACTTTCCATCTCTTCCCTCTTTTCCTCTTTTCTCAATTCAGGCTTATTATCTTTCTCTGATTACTTCTTGGACTGAGATGAGCAAAGCTGGGATGAATAGAGGATTGGTTGGCAAGTTTTATATTTACAAAAACTTTGCTAATATTTACAGTAAATAGCACTGTGTTGGAAACTGCCACCGATTTGCATAAATGAGCAGTATAAAATCAATAAACACTGCAAATTTATACAAAAGTGGAATGCAATTACTTTTCAGAACATTGCATTTAACTGTGCCAATATAGCAGGTAAAGAAAAAAAAGTTCATATATTAACAACATTATTACAAGCCCCTCCAGAAGCAGTTTACAGCATCTCACTGCTCTCATTTCTCGTTCTGTTCCTTCCATGCCTTCCCCTTTTGCTTTTAATTCCATGCTGTGCTTTGCAACATTTTCTCTCCATTCAAGGACTGCAAAGGCCTGCTGGCTCCCTGCTGCAACAAGCCTCTAAGTCGAACCTTTCGAAACACAGGCAGCATTTTAAACTGCACCATATCTGTGCTCTTTATTTAGCGGGTGTACATACATGGGTACACACAAATGGGTGTATATGTACTGTTGGTGGTTAATTTATTCAGTCCTTTAGTATATACATCTTAATGCGTTCACCTCATTTAAACAGGCTGTGTGAACGAGAGGCAGTAGGAGACATGTATATTGCAATCATGGCAAGGGAAACTACTCCAGGGAGCATAGAGATATTTTTTTTACCGTTTTTATTTATTCTGTATTGTGGTGAGTTAAATGTAGTTTCACTGTCCATATAGTGAAGAACTGCAGTTTTAGATTATGACCCATGCTAGATATCTGCTAGGCTTCATCTCAACTAATTCAGTAAAGCCTAGCAGTCACTCAGGCCCATCAACACGTAGTAATGCAAACACTAAACCCTAATACAATTTAAACACCTTACTTATGACATTTTCTCCCCTTTATACATGTAACATAGAGTGAGATATTAGTTATTAACAAACCTTTTTTTTAACCAGGCTATAAAGCTTCAAGGCTTCACATGGCAATTCAAAGAAGCTGCGGATCCACCTGCTGCAAATAAAATACCAAAAACACATTTTTGGCAGCATCTCACACTGTTGTAATCCTGGGTTGGCCAACTGATGATTATCCTGATGAATCACCCCATCTACAAATTCCCCTATGCCACTAAAATAGCTGACAAACATGAAAACTGAGGTTTTCCAAAAAATATTACGTTTACTGCCAATAATTAATATATTTTTGAAAGGAAGCCCTAAATGAGTAGGCTCACAGTTGAAACGGAAGTATTGGGCACATAAATCCAGTAATCCAGTTTTTAAAGGTTTTTTTTAAGTCTTTGGAAACTATGAGCTAAGAGCAATGCATAAGTCTCTGCTGTTTGAATAAAGAGAATCTAAACGCCTAATAAAAAAATGTGTCTGCTTTATTTCAAAACATGCCCTTAAGCTTTGTACCTCCTTTTTAAAGTGAATCAAGCTAAAAAATAAGGCAATGAATTTTGATAAGGAACCTTGCGTCAGCAGAGATAACCCAGGGAAAACTCATTTTGCTATCAGGAAGACAATTTGAAAATTCATTTTCTGCTGTTGTCATATCCTTTTGTCCATGTCATTATGAAGTGATCTGGGGAGCATCAGCTTTGACAATAAGGAAGCATGCCTTAACAGAAAAAGGTCGCTCACAAAACCCTACACTCTCTGACACAAACGTCTGATGCCTTGCATGTCTTTCAAAACCACACAAGTCTTTCCATAACTTCCTTATTGGGTGTGAAAGTAGGATCCTAAACTTTCTAGGCCCATGTGATGTGTTTGAAGTGAAATAATCCCTTTGGCAGAGTCAAATAGAAGCCAATGTCTCTCCTTTGGAGAATGTAAAGAGGAGAAGCTTAAAAATGAACTTTCAAAGAAGAGGACCACAACCACAGGACGCATGCCTATCTACCTAGTGCCATATGCTGCAAAAAGAAAAGGCAATGCAAAGGCATACAAATGAAGGGGGGAAAAAGACAAGCAGACCTGTTGACAAGCAGCGTTTGGAAGTTTAATCCTACGGCTGTGTATCCACCAAACCCTCCCATAAACAGACCCAAAGTGGTCCTGCCACAAGAAGCTGCCACCAACCAGCTGTCTGCAGTGCATGCTCATGGACACGCTACGCCAGCAGCGATTAGCCCATGTTCGTCCGATGTGCTCACCAGAGACCTGTCTATGCCCTTGTTCCACTGTCACTGCTGAAGGACATCACAACTTAGACATGACAGTGGGGAGATGCAAGAACTGCAGAGAATGAGACAGAAGCAGAATAGACATGGGAGCTGGAGGGTCCCTGAACACCTCTGCAAACCTGAGAAGACAGGGGGAAGCACAGGTGAAGTTCAATGTGTTCATCAACACAGAAATTGCAGCGACAGGCCTAAAGCAGGACACTGTCAGCAGCTGATGGAGGAGCGAGCGTCGTTAAAAAATCTATTATCCAGACTGGCACTGATGTTATAAACAACAACCAGCAGCTGACTTTACAGAACTATTACTTCTCAGAAATACACCACTCCTAATGCTGCTTCTGTTTCTTCTGTATGGGAAATAATAATAATGATTTAAAAAAACAATTAAAGTTCATCATATCCATTAGCCTGCCGGTGTCTACTCTCTCCTTACATTCTAGTGTTTCTCTTTCATTCCTTCTACTTGAGTCTTAAAGAGGCCATATTATGCTCCTCAGGGTTTTCCTTCGTGTAGGTTTTGTTGGGAGTCTGGGCTTTTCTACTCTTAACACATTTTCATATTGTTAGTCTGCCATTTTTACTTACTTGCCTGAGCTGCTGCTAAATCTAAAATATCTCAGCCAAGAGCACAGCACATCAAATGTTTTTCAAGCTCACTAAAGCCTGCAGCTCTACTCCAGCAAGAAAGGACACAGCACCGGTCCAACAGTGAGGTGAATGTTAATTTAATGTTCATATTTTATGTTTGACAATAGTAAAAAAAAATCCCTGACTTGTGGAAAGGAAATGCTCTTTTCAGAACCACTGGAGTTCATTCACAAAAAGAAACTTTCACCTCACAGAGATTGAGAGATGCTGGTCAGTTTGTGTGGCTTTTAGTTTGGATCTGAACTAGCTTATACGAGGGCAATCCCAAAAGTAAGGTCTCCTGTTGTTTTAGAAATACAAACAACTGTTTATTTTCCATAATATTTACACCATTTTAAAGCTTGAAGACTTATCTATTTTCCTACATAATCACCATTTAGGTTGGTGCATTTTTGTAGACGCTGTGGCAGTTTTACAATGCCCATGTCATAGCCGCTTGCTGCTGTCGCAGAATCGCCTTCCGGACGAGTGCTCTTTCAACGTTGGGAACAGGTGGTAGTTACTGGGTGCGAAGTCCGGACTGTAGGGTGGGTGATGAAGTTCCACCAAAGTTTTACAGAAGAGCGACAGTGTGACGGGTGACGTGTGGACGTGCGGTGCTGTGGAGAATGCTTACGCACAGTGTGCGCAGTGTGGAACTGTGTTTTGGGCCCGAAAGGCGGTATTGTTGGTTGACTTTCTGCCTGTTGGGACCACAATAAATGCTGACAGGTCCTGTGAAATACTGGAAAAACTCAGAAGGGCATTTCAGAACTGGAGAAGAGGAATGCTGAGAAAGGGCGTAAGCATTCTCCACGACACTGCACGCCCACATGTCGCCCGTCACAGTGTCGCTCTCCTTCAAAACTTGTTGAAAGAACATTTGTCCAGAAGGCGATTCTGCGAGGGCGGCGAGCGGCTATGACATGGGCATTGTAAAACCGCCACAGTGTCTACAAAAATGCATCGACCGAAATGGCGATTATGTAGGGATATAAATAAGTCTTCAAGCTAGAGCTGGGCGATAGAACGATAACGATATGTATTGCGAAATAACTTTTTCTCGATAGAAAAATGAAACTATTGCGATAGACCTCATCGCTCTCTCTCTTCCTCTCTTATAAAAAAATGAATAGCCAATACAAATTAAGCACCACAGAGCCGAACCAATCACAGCCACAGCGTCACGTCACGTAACTTGTTACGTACAGCTCAAGTGCCGAGCCACACATGTGTATTTGTTTGGGAAGCAGCCAGCCGAAGTGCGGCCGGGTAATGGAGGAAATGAGCGTGCCAACTAGAGAAAAATCAACCGAGAGCTTGGGTGACCAGGTTACCGAAGAGAACACAGATGACGGTTCCAATGCCGGAGAGATTGTCGAAAGGAAAGGCCAGAGAAGTTCCGTAGTGTGGAGGTATTTCGGCTATTTGAAGTCTGACAAAAAGCTCCAGCGTCTTACCATATGACAAAAAAGCTAAGAGACATAGCAACATAACGAATGCCATAGCTTACTCTCTTGCTAAAGACATGCTACTAATAAACACGGTCGACAATGAAGGATTCAAGCAGCTAATTAAAGTAATGGATCCTCATTACCAACTCCTTGGACATAAACATTTCTCTCAGACAGCGCTTCCAAAGCAATATTAAATAAGTTAAGTCAATTTTGTCTCTTCTACTGTAAAATAAACTAAGATTTATTTTTAGAATTAATATTTTGTTTCTAAGTGGAACTGACACTTTAGTAGTCTGTTTTGTTTGTTCTATTTTGAAACTTAAATGCTTTAGCGGCTACCTTTTGTGTAGTTAGTAATATTTGCCTTTATTTTGCTTAAACTGAAGCCTCATTTTAAGTACATCTACCCTGTTGAACTTATTATGGGAAATAAATATTTAAATCAAAACAAGCAGCTGATTATTTCACATTTTACTTGTGAGCAACGGCACATTTAAATCTTACAAATATAGTTATTTGGCTTATATCGTGATATATATCGTTATCGCCTGAAATGAAAAAAGCATATCGTGATATGAAAAAATCTTATATCGACCAGCTCTACTTCAAGCTTTAAAATGATGTAAATATCATGGAAAATAAGCGGTTGTTTGTATTTCTAAAACAATAGGAGGCCTTACTTTTGGGATTGCCCTCGTACGACAACATAGCTACATAACAAATCAAGTTATCACTGGAACAACAACTTCTATGATCAGTAAAATAGCTTATACACCAGTCAAAGTGAAAACACAAGCAATGTATCCAGGAGGAGGTCCTTAAAGTGAGACTTTGAACAAGGACTTCTGAACCACTGAAGAAATGTTTCAATAATGTAAGCTTATTAATAAAATACAGTACAGCAGGGACAGAAACGTAGCACTGGTAAATAAGCATTAGCGAAACAAAGTCATTAATGGCGTGGTGAGAGTTTTAACATCCTATTTAACTTTTTACTTCTCCCGTGACAAATTGCATAACATCACTAATTTGAACAGGTGAGCATTGTCTGAAAAAGTAAAGTAATGATGGCTCTTTGGGGAGTCTATATAACACATGGCCTATTCTTCTTCTGTTCATCCTCTTTCCTGATTATGGAGAGTAACTGCTCTACACTGTGCTTTCCTGGGACAAGTGAGGCTTACAAATCACCCCTGCAGCAGTTGGAGGAGTTGAAGGCGCTCGGTGCAAGGTTTTACTGCCTGTCTTCTATGAATGGCTCCCTTAAGGCTCCTATGATAATAGCTCACAGCCGTGCCCTTCACGGAACCTGACATCAAGTACACCCCTACAGCTGAATGGGAAAGCATATCAACTTAGTCAATGGAGTTTCATATCAACTCACCCACTGGTTTCTGATGGTAACATAGGCAGAAACTGGAATGAAATCGTGGTAGCTAGAAGTTACATATCAGGTAGAAATTCACTCAGTATGAAACTTTTTTCAAAGGTCCTATCTCACTGGCTTCTTGCAATTTTTACTTGAAGAAGACTCCATACATCAGACAACTTTGATTTTAACTCAGTTTACTTAATTCCATATGTATTGTATAATTTCTTTTCTCCTTTTCCCCCTTACTTGCTTATTATTAGTGAAAACAAAGACAGCAGTTACTAGTCTCTGATCTTGTATGTTAAAGTAAATTAAATTTCATTTTAGAATAAGGGTAAGCTTAAAGCCTCTTTTGTGGGTGCTCATTTTAATATAAGCAGGAAATTAAAACTTAATTTAAATCACGTGAAGCTTTCATACAGGTCATAGTAAGTAAGGGCTCGTGTCGTTTCATGTGTTTCAGTAATACACAAACTTTGTACTTTTTGCTTTGAGAAGAAAACAATTTTTGTGCACCTCTCCTGAAAAATTAACACCGCTTCAAACAGTCACATGGCCCACTCATTGCCACCAACATAACCAGAATTGGTCTTAACTTTCAGAGGTAAGTGAGTGGTTCGATAACCACACAAAAAGGAAGGACATACAAAAAAAGAGACATTCATCCATCCGGCCATCCATCATAACCGGTGCTACGGTGAAGCCAATTTCCACAAAGCTGCTAAGCTGATTGAGGCAGACCAAATCTGTTTCACCAGCTTACATTCCTTCAAAATGGCCATCTCACTTCCAATATCACGGGCTTTTACTGTTCCCCATTCCCTTGGCTCAGGCTGAGAGTTAGCAAGGCTTAGCTGGATGAAACACTCCAACAGCCCAGTTCTTCCCTGGAACCCACTGATATCTCTATAGCACAGCCTCTCCCCCATACTATAGCTGCACTTAGCTGGTTTATTTACTCATGCTATTATTCTTTCTCTATTAAATTTCTCAGCTTTATTTTTTTTTTGCTTCATGTCACAACAATATTGCAGTCATTAGTATATAAAGTAAAGATTTATGTGAATTCTGATGATTCCAGGCACACAGACACAATCTAATCACACTGCCTGTGTATACATACGCACACTCTGACAAAATGCACAGGCAGCACTTAACCACAACACCTTCCACTGGAGTAGATTAAATTCACACAAGACCTTTTTTGAAGAAGGAAATTGGACAGATAAGAAACCGTTTTTTAATGAAAAAACGCTTTTGAGGGGGTCTATAAAGAAAGATCGAGCAGGGAGGTGCAATAGGGATAGATGTTCACCTGTTTTTGTCACCTCTGTGCCTGCTGCATGCATGCACCACAATATACAGCATATTATTATCTATGATATTTATAAATCTCCAGTCATTACAGTGTCACATTTCCCTTCCCTGTCCCTTTCTCTCTGTCACTGTCTCACACATTTTCTGTCATTTGGCCACAACAGCAAATATCCTATTGGCCCAGGCTGCAGGTGCTGGTCTATCTGGTCCTGGGATCGATCCGGCTCCAAGCCGAGGCCTCCCATTCATCTCAGTGCCATAAAATGTGATTAGTGCTGACTACAGCACTGCGGGGAGATGGGCTGATAGGCCTGATAGCCTCAGATAGACTGGGCTGGACAAGCTACAGGAAGACAGCAGCACGCTGTGGATCCCTCCTTGCCATTCTCTATGTTTTACTTTCCTTTTTTCCTTCCATTGTCACTTTACATTTGCTTTTTCCTCACTATCGTTTTGCCAGTCTCTTTGCTTCTTTCTATCTAATCAACTCTGTCTTTATATCTAGCTGTCTCCAGACTGTCTGTTTCTTTACTTTATCTCATTTTTTTCTACACCTGACAAGTACTGCTGTGCTGTGCACAAATTACACTGCAGCAGTCAAACTTGAATGCCAATATTGTCAGTTTTTCCTTCTTTTTATTCTGCAATGTTATATTCAAATGATACAACAAGCCTTCATCCCCTTAAGCCACACACGGTGCACACACACGTGGTGTATCTCTTTGCCATGTGACCACGTCTGTCAGCCAATCACCAGCTCCAAGCTTGCCAGCGGCAGGAAGTTTGGAGGCTGTGACAAGAAGTGAGGTAGTAAATTGAACATTACCTCTACCACTAGCTCTGAGGGGGGGAAAGTTTCAACTTTCAAATGAAAAATGAAGTATGTAAGATTCAGGGAAGTATTGCGACAGATTACGCTGCACATGTTTAGGTGTGGACAAATGATAGAATATGACATATAATTGTGGATGGAAACTGATAAGAATTTAGCATTTCAGACTGCATTATCAATATCACCTATCAATTCAGTTCCTTATCGATTCTCATTGGTCTCTCATTCGCTCGGCTTTGAGAGTCACCGCCATCACTAAGCAGCATATCAAAGACATTAGATCTGTGTAAACTAACTGCATGCTGTATGGTCAAATGTTTCTGAATGCTGGAGGTATTTTCCCTCTTTGTTGTGATCAGTGTAATGTGTAATGTATTACACATATTACACAGAATACTTTTTTTAAAAGTAATGCAGTACTTTACTCAATTACTCCCAGGGGAAAGTAATTTGTTATACTATTACACTGTAAACCTGCAGTCTACAGCCCCACACACCACCACAAATCCCTATCCTAATAAGAGTACATATATGATCTTAATCTTAGTATTTAGGTAGGAACAAAAAGCCGCCAGCGCCAAGCAAAGGTGAAATCCGGCCCACAAAGACTTTAAAGGGATCGCCACAGCAATTCTACTTTAGAAACATGAACAAGTAGAATCGAGGCTGCAGCTTCATCACTGCCTTTGTTACCTGTTAAAGTTTAGGGTCTGGCTGCTGGGCCGGTCAGCATTCACTCAACTATTAGGAACCCTCCCTCATGCTTTACTCTCGCGCTGCTCCGTGTGGCAAATCGAGCGCACCTCTCTGCATTTCGAACACGTGTCACAACAATTAAGAGGACCCGAGGGAAGCTCGGAAAGCTAAGCAGAAGTTATTTGGAGAGGAGAGTGACTGTCGTTGGTTGAAAAGAGAGGTAAAAAAAACTTCAGTGGTGTGGAAACATTATGGGTTCGCGGAGTCAGACATAGATCAAGTAGACATAGTGTGTAAACTTTGCTACAGTGTCGTAGCTGCACCACAGAGCAACACTGCAAAGTTCACTAAACATAGATGTTTACATTTTTCATTTATTTTTTATATTGCAAACATTTGCACTGTTATCAGTATTTGCACACTATTTTATATTATTTTTTGACAATCTTTAAAGTCATTATCCAATACATTGTTATTGTTAAATAAATATCGCCAAATAATCGAGATCTCAATTTCAGTGAAAATAATCGTGATTATCATTTTTGCCATAATCGAGCAGCCCTAGATATATGTAATATTAAAGTAAGAAGAGAAGTTGATAGTGATGCAAACATTGCTGTAAGTTTATAGTTGTTTGAGTATACACCTAAAAAAAAAATCTACATTAACCCTTTCATGCATGATTTATGACAACCTCAATCAGGATTTTTTTTCCTCATATATTTATTCATCTTTAGGCATAAAAAAAGATTTTTGAACTTTTTTTTAAAAACGTGTACTATTTAAAGAGTTTTTTACAGGTGGACAACACACGTTTTGACAGTATGGAGTGGCACATCAGTGTCCAATATGTGCAAGTATACCATCAACTCTGACACAAATACAAGAAAACAGCCTTTGAATAGCTGTCCACTATAATGACCACTATGTGTGAAAGGGATGAGTTAGATAGCACTGTCTATTCTAAATTAATTAATAAGTGAAGACGTGGGTACATACAGAGACAGCCAGCAAACACACTAAAAGGCCAAAGCACGCTAACCTGTGTCTCTCGGACATTCTCCACAGTGAAGTTAAACCACACTCTGAATCGGGGGTTGCAGGTGTCAGGCCGGATGAAGAGATCAAATTCAAACTCACTGATGTAGTCAACACGACCCAGGTTCCCTGAGGGGAAGAAAAAAACAACTTAGATTGGCATGTTGTAGAACTGATCAGTGATTCGCTTCTTCAGTATTGCTAAATCCTCTCAGTCGATATACACAAAACTTTACAGAAAGACAGGCAGGCAATCCCAAGACAAGATAATGCTGTAGAACAGCTCCTTTTAAATCTAAGACGTGCTTTTAAAGACACGTGTTCACATTAAATGTCATGCAGACACACAGGCCAACCTGTTTTATTAACAGCCACCCAAATATGCATATTATGTGACCAAGTCAAGGTTTCCTATTCCTCAGTGAATTTATGGCAGCACAATAGCAACACTGACCATCATATATTGATGTTCTATTTTTTCTGCTACTGTACAATAGCAGAGTGAGTGAAATCTTTTCTCAGTGTAGAGCTGCTTGAAACATGCACAGCATCAAAGAAGTGGATCAAAGAAGTGATCAATTGTGGAAGGAAGGAGTGTCGTAGGCTCTTCTTGTGCTGAGAAAACAGCTGGCTCTGTATCATAAACACCTCGGCAACAATTTTTACAAAACTGATGCACTGAAATTGACAATCACAAGTAGGGCTGGGCCATATCATACCGTTCACGGTAATACCGGTATAATGTTGGGCAACGATAAGAAAATGAAATATCGCGATAGAATATGGGTAAAATGTGCATGTGCAGTGCTTTTGTTTTCATATGCATATGGCCTAAAAAGCATGGCGGCGACGGAGAATGAGAAGGGCGAATTGTTGAATGAAACAGATGAACCAGAACTGGTTTGTAAAAATGCTGCAACTTCAATGGTGTGGAACTGGTTTAGCTTTTGTCTGTCAGATACACAACAAAGCACTATTTTTGGTAGGGCATGCTAGCGGGCCGTCGTTATTACCGTGTTTTTTGGAAAATACGGCACACTTAAAATCAATCCTTTTTTCTGAAAATCGACAGTGCCCCTTATAATCCCGTGTGCCTTATGTATGAATTCTGGTTGTGTTTACTGACCTCGAAACGATTTTATGTGGTACACGGCGCTCAGCAATCTGTCAAATGTGTTAGTACGACTTTGCTAAGCTATGAACCCGCACCGCTTGATGGATTGTCGGAGCATTACGGCTATCGTTGGCAGGAGCCTCGCGGAGTGAAACGTACTGTGCTTCAACATAATATTACCGTATTGTGTGTGTATAACCTCTTTTTAAGTTTTGTGGATATTAAACATGGTTATGCTGAGGATATGTTGGCCAGTTTCCACTGGAAATGCCTTTCGGTTAAACTGTCAGCAAGGAATTTGCATTTGCACTGTTAAGTTTTTATATAACTAATGCACATAAAAAACAGCTGCTTGTTTACGTGAAAATACGTTGATGGGTTTTTTTGCACTAACAAAGTTGTAGAGTTGTAAAGTATTTTGTCTAGTGTCAATTATATTGTCCGTTATCGCAAATTTTCAAATGTATATCGTGATAAATATCTTTGGTCATATCACCCTGCTCTAATCACAAGGTAGTCTATGGTCTTAACAAAACCCTCTCAGCATCAGAGACTCAACAGCAGCTATACTATGACGTAACTATGAGTTAATGTTAGAGTACAGATGAATTATGAAATCAACTGCTTGTTCATCTGGTTAAGTTTAATTCTGAATGTTTCTTATGAAAGTTCTCTCTCTCTCCTGCTGAATAAAAGTAAATATCACTGGAATCCACTCTGCCTGACAAAGCAGCAGGTCGGACTACGCTCCGTATTTTTCTGCAACCAAACCAACTTAATGCTCAAGTAGAATTACTCTCAGACATTTACTGCCATAGGTATGAGAAACAGAAAGACCACAGGGTGTTCAAGCAATCCATATTTGACACACAATATACTATTCACAGCAAAATTAATAAGAATAAAATACATCCATATGATCAGTGAAATATAATTAATCCACTGGGAAATATGTTCCATATTCCAATTCTCACAGCTGTCTTTAAGCTGGGTGGGTAGTAGCTGATTATAAGACAGGCTTTCTAAATATAGGGCTCATGTTTCTATTCTAATTCATATCTGCACACATTAATTGGAAACCCTTATACACAAATTATTGGCTGCCAGTGTAAAAGCTAAAAAAAGAGCTAAAAGTCTGTTAGTCTTCTCAATAATAATAATGACTATATAACAGTTTATTCTTAACTCAATAAATGTGACCAATCATCTCTGTGATTTTAAGTATTAGAATGTAGTGCAGCATACGAGCAACAGCTGATCAAGTTTGTTGGGAACGTGTCCCGACCACTAGGCTCCACCTCCCTCGCAGCTTTATTTCAGGGCGTTGGGGTACTGCTGACCACCTGGTGGCAGGTAGTACCAAAGCAGCAGCACGCACACACTGACACAGCAGATTATAGACAGATGGGCTAACTACCACACTGTCAAAGCAGATCCCTCTCCTTCTGCCATCGGACAGCTAATCCACCAGTCAGCTTGTGACACACACACACATGCATACAGAGACCACACACCCACTTTGCTCTGCTCCACTGAAACTATACACAGACGTGCCATCATTAAGTTATATAGGACTGCAGAAAATCACCAGGTGCACTGACAAATAAACATTAATGCTTCCTCTGAAACTTTGTTTCGTGATGGGGAAAAAAAGTGACTTTTTGGGATACAATTCATTTGATTCTGTTCTCCATTTATGGTGCGTCTCATTACACTAGGTCTTTGTTTTAGGCCTTTATGTTCAGCCTCATTGGCTCTCATGACCTATAGTCAACGAGGCAAGTATTTTTAAGTTATGTCTGATGACACAAGATGTGCGGCAAAAAGAATCAGTGAAGAAAGGGAAGTGAAAGTGAATGCAGCATTCCTGTAATAGCAAAATTGAGCACAAGCAAAACATTCGCTCATGTCACAGCTATAAATGTAAAGTTTTATTTCAATTCATACAGCACATAATGGAAATGCACAAGCAGTAAGAAGCAAACTGCCTGGTGTTATTGTGAAACAATAAGCTGATGACTGATTCGTATTTACATTAAAGCCTGGCATCCAATAACAGCTTCCACTAATGGTGAGTGGCATCTCATTCCAACACACCAGTGCAGGAACGAAAATCTGTCTTTGTAGACCACTAGTCTGATTAGGGAGTGTCTGGGAAAAGCTATGACACAGTATATAAGTCTTGTACTTCATCTGCTTATTCAACTGAAATGTGCTGAGTCGAATTCATAGAGTATAAATCCCAAGAAAGTAAGGCAAGAGAGACAATAATAAATGTAGACGTGCAGTCTGCGGAAAGGAGAGAGAGGCAAAGAGTGTCGATTCATGACCTTTATCGTGTCCAACTTACAGGTGCTAAAAGAAGGATTGCAAAGAAAGTCAGAAGGTGTGTATTTAGCTGTGCATGTATAAAGAGAACTACATGCACCAGCTCTGTTCAGCCAGTTTAGGAGGAAAGATTATAGAAATACTGTCACAACAAAAAGGTGGAACAATTAAAAGAAAGACAAACAAGTGTTTCTAAGATGACCTTTTCTTGTGATCCCCAAATTATTGTCAACATATTCTTTGAGGGAAAATATTTTCCATTAGTCTTTTGTACATTTTTTTTTTCAAAAAAACCCAATTTCCAGAGTAGACTTTTTTAAAGTATTTAACCAAAGGGGGAAAAAGTTTACTGTACATCCTGGCACATTTATCACGTGTTCATGACAACAGTGACCTGTAGCAATATGGAATGAAATATTCCAGAAAAAAACCCCTAAATTCATCACATGAAAAGCACAGCTGTTTGGGGGGTAGGCAAGCATGCACTAGGTTTCTCACACTAAGCTATTACAAGCTGAGGGTTAAACCAGAGCTGGCTGCAGGTAGAAATCAGTAACATAGACACATTAGATAGACAGCAACGCAGCGCCATCTCCAAACAAATGTGACATTAAATCGATCGTCTGTCATACCAACATCACAGCTATTCATAGAGGCAATGCTGCCAAATACAGCCTATTAGAACAAGTTAATAATGGCCTCCAAAGGTCATCCCTTCTATCAGACTCTTAATAATGTTATTCAATATTGAAAACCCAACCATTCTCTGAGGGCATTTTAATTATTTATTTGGGGTCATTACTCTTTTAAGATTTTAGACTTAGTAAGTGCTTTTAAACCATTATATGAGGGATCAATAGGTTGATTTTTTTTCCTCTCTGTTGTGATTAGATCATTACTTACTACCAACATTACTTAACCGAACAGTTAATTGGAAATAAACTAAAAATGATGCCGAGATTTTTCCTTTAAAGCGTTTAAAATTTAAATAGGTGGCTTAATGGCCGTGACCAC